>NW_027249403.1:0-201460 GCF_030848795.1 Temnothorax nylanderi
GTACAAATTATCCTGAATCGATTCTACGAGTAATGATTCATTCTGCTGATAAGAAAGAGTACTTTACTCTTGAGACTGTTAAGGATCGGGAGTAGTTTTTTATCAAATGGCTGGGGTATAAAATCTGATACTTTATATTTTCGCGGTACAAATTATCCTGAATCGATTCTACGAGTAGTGATTGATTCTGCTGACAAGAAAGAGTACTTTACTCTTGAGACTGTTAGGGATCGGGGGTAGTTTTTTATCAAACGGCTGGGGTACAAAATCTGAAACTTTATATTTTCGCGGTACAAATTATGCTGAATCGATTCTACGAGTAGTGATTCATTCTGCTGATAAGAAAGAGTACTTTGCTCTTGAGACTGTTAGAGATCGGGGGTGGTTTTTTATCAAACGGCTGGGGTACAAAATTTGAAACTTTATATTTTTGCAGTACAAATTATCCTGAATCGATTCTACGAGTAATGATTCATTCTGCTGATAAGAAAGAGTACTTTACTCTTGAGACTGTTAAGGATCGGGGGTAGTTTTTTATCAAATGGCTGGGGTATAAAATCTGAGACTTTATATTTTCGCGGTACAAATTATCCTGAATCTATTCTAAGAGTAGTGATTGATTCTGCTGATAAGAAAGAGTACTTTACTTTTGAGACTGTTAGAGATCGGGGGTGGTTTTTTATCAAACGGCTGGGGTACAAAATCTGAAACTTTATATTTTTGCGGTACAAATTATCCTGAATCGATTCTACGAGTAATGATTCATTCTGCTGATAAGAAAGAGTACTTTACTCTTGAGACTGTTAAAGATCGGGGGTAGTTTTTTATCAAATGGCTGGGGTATAAAATCTGAGACTTTATATTTTCGCGGTACAAATTATCCTGAATCGATTCTACGAGTAATGATTCATTCTGCTGATAAGAAAGAGTACTTTACTCTTGAGACTGTTAAAGATCGGGGGTAGTTTTTTATCAAATGGCTGGGGTATAAAATCTGAGACTTTATATTTTCGCGGTACAAATTATCCTGAATCGATTCTACGAGTAATGATTCATTCTGCTGATAAGAAAGAGAACTTTACTCTTGAGACTGTTAAGGATCGGGGGTAGTTTTTTATCAAATGGCTGGGGTATAAAATCTGAGACTTTATATTTTTGCGGTACAAATTATCCTGAATCGATTCTACGAGTAATGATTCATTCTGCTGATAAGAAAGAGTACTTTACTCTTGAGACTGTTAAGGATCGGGGGTAGTTTTTTATCAAATGGCTGGGGTATAAAATCTGAGACTTTATATTTTCGCGGTACAAATTATCCTGAATCGATTCTACGAGTAGTGATTGATTCTGCTGACAAGAAAGAGTACTTTACTCTTGAGACTGTTAGGGATCGGGGGTAGTTTTTTATCAAACGGCTGGGGTACAAAATCTGAAACTTTATATTTTCGCGGTACAAATTATGCTGAATCGATTCTACGTGTAGTGATTGATTCTGCTGATAAGAAAGAGTACTTTACTCTTGAGACTGTTAGAGATCGGGGGTGGTTTTTTATCAAACGGCTGGGGTACAAAATCTGAAACTTTATATTTTCGCGGTACAAATTATCCTGAATCGATTCTACGAGTAATGATTCATTCTGCTGATAAGAAAGAGTACTTTACTCTTGAGACTGTTAAGGATCGGGGGTAGTTTTTTATCAAATAGCTGGGGTATAAAATCTGAGACTTTATATTTTCGCGGTACAAATTATCCTGAATCGATTCTACGAGTAATGATTGATTCTGCTGACAAGAAAGAGTACTTTACTCTTGAGACTGTTAGGGATCGGGGGTAGTTTTTTATCAAACGGCTGGGGTACAAAATCTGAAACTTTATATTTTCGCGGTACAAATTATCCTGAATCGATTCTACAAGTAATGATTCATTCTGCTGATAAGAAAGAGTACTTTACTCTTGAGACTGTTAAGGATCGGGGGTAGTTTTTTATCAAACGGCTGGGGTATAAAATCTGAAACTTTATATTTTTGCGGTACACATTATCCTGAATCGATTCTACGAGTAGTGATTGATTCTGCTGTTAAGAAAGAGTACTTTACTCTTGAGACTGTTAGGGATCGGGGGTGGTTTTTTATCAAACGGCTGGGGTACAAAATCTGAAACTTTATATTTTCGCGGAACAAATTATCCTGAATCGATTCTACGAGTAGTGATTGATTTTGCTGACAAGAAAGAGTACTTTACTCTTGAGACTGTTAGGGATCGGGGGTAGTTTTTTATCAAACGGCTGGGGTACAAAATCTGAAACTTTATATTTTCGCGGTACAAATTATGCTGAATCGATTCTACGAGTAGTGATTAATTCTGCTGATAAGAAAGAGTACTTTACTCTTGAGGCTGTTAAGTATCGGGGGTAGTTTTTTATCAAACGGGTGGGGTACAAAATCTAAAACTTTATATTTTCGCGGTACAAATTATCCTGAATCGATTCTACGAGTAATGATTCATTCTGCTGATAAGAAAGAGTACTTTACTCTTGAGACTGTTAAGGATCGGGGGTAGTTTTTTATCAAATGGCTGGGGTATAAAATCTGAGACTTTATATTTTCGCGGTACAAATTATCCTGAATCGATTCTACGAGTAGTGATTGATTCTGCTGACAAGAAAGAGTACTTTACTCTTGAGACTGTTAGGGATCGGGGGTAGTTTGTTATCAAACGGCTGGGGTACAAAATCTGAAACTTTATATTTTCGCGGTACAAATTATGCTGAATCGATTCTACGAGTAGTGATTGATTCTGCTGATAAGAAAGAGTACTTTACTCTTGAGACTGTTAGAGATCGGGGGTGGTTTTTTATCAAACGGCTGGGGTACAAAATCTGAAACTTTATATTTTCGCGGTACAAATTATCCTGAATCGATTCTACGAGTAATGATTCATTCTGCTGATAAGAAAGAGTACTTTACTCTTGAGACTGTTAAGGATCGGGGGTAGTTTTTTATCAAATGGCTGGGGTATAAAATCTGAGACTTTATATTTTCGCGGTACAAATTATCCTGAATCGATTCTACGAGTAGTGATTGATTCTGCTGACAAGAAAAAGTACTTTACTCTTGAGACTGTTAGGGATCGGGGGTAGTTTTTTATCAAACGGCTGGGGTACAAAATCTGAAACTTTATATTTTCGCGGTACAAATTATGCTGAATCGATTCTACGAGTAGTGATTGATTCTGCTGATAAGAAAGAGTACTTTATTCTTGAGACTGTTAGAGATCGGGGGTGGTTTTTTATCAAACGACTGGGATGCAAAATCTGAAACTTTATATTTTCGCGGTACAAATTATCCTGAATCGATTCTACGAGTAATGATTCATTCTGCTGATAAGAAAGAGTACTTTACTCTTGAGACTGTTAAGGATCGGGGGTAGTTTTTTATGAAATGGCTGGGGTATAAAATCTGAGACTTTATATTTTCGCGGTACAAATTATCCTGAATCGATTCTACGAGTAGTGATTGATTCTGCTGTTAAGAAAGAGTACTTTACTCTTGAGACTGTTAGGGATCGGGGGTGGTTTTTTATCAAACGGCTGAAGTACAGAATCTGAAACTTTATATTTTCGCGGTACAAATTATGCTGAATCAATTCTACGAGTAGTGATTAATTCTGCTGATAAGAAAGAGTACTTTACTCTTGAGGCTGTTAAGTATCGGGGGTAGTTTTTTATCAAACGGCTGGGGTACAAAATCTGAAACTTTATATTTTCGCGGTACAAATTATGCTGAATCGATTCTACGAGTAGTGATTGATTCTGCTCGACGAGTAGGATCGGGGGTGGTTTTTTATCAAACGGCTGAAGTACAAAATCTGAAACTTTATATTTTCGCGGTACAAATTATGCTGAATCGATTCTACGAGTAGTGATTGATTCTGCTGATAAGAAAGAGTACTTTACTCTTGAGACTGTTAGAGATCGGGGGTGGTTTTTTATCAAACGGCTGGGGTACAAAATCTGAAACTTTATATTTTCGCGGTACAAATTATCCTGAATCGATTCTACGAGTAATGATTCATTCTGCTGATAAGAAAGAGTACTTTACTCTTGAGACTGTTAAGGATCGGGGGTAGTTTTTTATCAAATGGCTGGGGTATAAAATCTGAGACTTTATATTTTCGCGGTACAAATTATCCTGAATCGATTCTACGAGTAGTGATTGATTCTGCTGACAAGAAAGAGTACTTTACTCTTGAGACTGTTAGGGATCGGGGGTAGTTTTTTATCAAACGGCTGGGGTACAAAATCTGAAACTTTATATTTTCGCGGTACAAATTATGCTGAATCGATTCTACGAGTAGTGATTGATTCTGCTGATAAGAAAGAGTACTTTGCTCTTGAGACTGTTAGAGATCGGGGGTGGTTTTTTATCAAACGGCTGGGGTACAAAATTTGAAACTTTATATTTTTGCGGTACAAATTATCCTGAATCGATTCTACGAGTAATGATTCATTCTGCTGATAAGAAAGAGTACTTTACTCTTGAGACTGTTAAGGATCGGGGGTAGTTTTTTATCAAATGGCTGGGGTATAAAATCTGAGACTTTATATTTTCGCGGTACAAATTATCCTGAATCGATTCTACGAGTAGTGATTGATTCTGCTGATAAGAAAGAGTACTTTACTTTTGAGACTGTTAGAGATCGGGGGTGGTTTTTTATCAAACGGCTGGGGTACAAAATCTGAAACTTTATATTTTTGCGGTACAAATTATCCTGAATCGATTCTACGAGTAATGATTCATTCTGCTGATAAGAAAGAGTACTTTACTCTTGAGACTGTTAAGGATCGGGGGTAGTTTTTTATCAAATGGCTGGGGTATAAAATCTGAGACTTTATATTTTCGCGGTACAAATTATCCTGAATCGATTCTACGAGTAATGATTCATTCTGCTGATAAGAAAGAGTACTTTACTCTTGAGACTGTTAAAGATCGGGGGTAGTTTTTTATCAAATGGCTGGGGTATAAAATCTGAGACTTTATATTTTCGCGGTACAAATTATCCTGAATCGATTCTACGAGTAATGATTCATTCTGCTGATAAGAAAGAGAACTTTACTCTTGAGACTGTTAAGGATCGGGGGTAGTTTTTTATCAAATGGCTGGGGTATAAAATCTGAGACTTTATATTTTTGCGGTACAAATTATCCTGAATCGATTCTACGAGTAATGATTCATTCTGCTGATAAGAAAGAGTACTTTACTCTTGAGACTGTTAAGGATCGGGGGTAGTTTTTTATCAAATGGCTGGGGTATAAAATCTGAGACTTTATATTTTCGCGGTACAAATTATCCTGAATCGATTCTACGAGTAGTGATTGATTCTGCTGACAAGAAAGAGTACTTTACTCTTGAGACTGTTAGGGATCGGGGGTAGTTTTTTATCAAACGGCTGGGGTACAAAATCTGAAACTTTATATTTTCGTGGTACAAATTATGTCACGTCTAGTGTAGAAATAACGATTGATTTTGCCCGTGGCAAAAGGTACTTTACTCTAGAGACTGTTAGGAATCGGGGGTAGTTTCCGAAGGATCCGTGTGGGTACAAAATCTGAAATTTCATATTTTTGTGATACAAATTATCCTGAATCGAGTCTACAAGTAGCGATTGATTCTGCTGATGAGAAAGAGTACTTTACTCTTGAGACTAATAGGACTGAGTTCTATTAGGGGCTGTTTCAGGCAGAAGGGATGAATATATTAAGTTTATTTGTATGGTACAAATTAGTACAAATTCAGTCCTTCAAATTTCTGTATTTAATTTTCTTTTTTTCTTTTTTTTTCTTGTGGTCTTTCTAGCTTAATGCTAAGGTAGCAGCGCCACGATTTTCTCCGAAACGGCACGAGGTACAAAATTGTTATTAGTGGTACAAATTAGTACAAAATAGGTACTAAATATTCTGATAGGTCCGGTTTGATTCTGCCCATTTGGTCCTGCTAGCTTAGAAGAGGTTCTTGACCTAAATGGCATATCAACAGCTAAAGTATCAATAGCTAAACAGCAATATAAAGTAATGAATGCTATATTTCATGATGGTTCATGTATTGAGAATGGCGATTATACAAGTATGTGTAGAGAAGGGACATCTTGGACTAAAATTGATGAGAAACAAAAAATGATTACGAAAGAAGAACGATGGCCTACCGGTGCTAAAAATATTTACATATTATTTTTACAAAAAGTTGATAATAAAAATTAAGCAACTATTATCAAATATAGATACACATTTTACATAAAAACAATGTCCAGCAATGTATTTTCATGATTAGCAGTGATATTCTAAACAAAATTCAATTGTATTTTATTACATATTTTTTATGTGGCATCAAACATGTCTCTCATTTATTAATTTACATATCAATAATTATATTTTAATTATAAAAGACGATGAGAGTGGTGGTGAAATTTTTTCACTTTATTAGCATTAATCATGTTAGAATGCGATTGTCTTATATCGCAAAATATATACAGGGTATAAAACTAAAGGTGTTACAAACTATTATTTCTAAAACTAAGCAAATTATGAAATTTTTGTTTCCTTAGAAATAATAGCCTGTAACACCTTTAGCTTTACAATCTGTACATACTGTTTGTAAGATATACTCTTTATAAGACTAGACATTATATAGACGCGCGCGCTATTTAACTTTAATATTTCTCTGTTACTATTACACTATTAATCACACAACTGTCAAAATATGCCATGACAGCCGGTCATGAAGTAAGCACAAGAGAACCAATCCGCATTGCGGAAAAGCGACAATAATATTTCGATAGATTCGAGTATGGATGACATGCCCTTTTTAGAAGAGGATGCGTAACACTACAAAATGCATGATATCAGTACAAAATTACCTTTTTCAAAAAAGGTAAAAAAAGGGCGCCAAGTACACGCGTGGTTGTTACCTCGGAAAAAAACCAAGTGGTAGTATCATTAATTTTAAATGCAAAAATAAATAAAATCTATTCTAACCTAGGTGATAGTAGCTTTAATTTTTCTTAACAAAATTATTAAAAACAGAAGTCGTTTTTGTTCGACCCAACTGGCCTAATAATTAATATATTTAAACACACAACGTTTCGAAAAATTATCTCACAAAATTGTCTCACAAAAATTGTCTCACAAAATTGTCTGACAAAAATTGTCTCACAAAATTGTCTCACAAAAATTGTCTCACAAAATTGTTTCACAAAAATTGTCTCACAAAATTGTCTCACAAAAATTGTCTCACAAAATTATTAAATTACAAAATTGTTACTTTATTCAATCCAAGTGATATCTACCTCGAAAAAACCTAAATAACAAGTGGTATCTATTTAAAAAAAAAAATATGTGAAATCTTTTAATACTGCGCCAATTACAAAGAGAGAATATATATATATATATATATATATATACCTTAACAAAATTATTATTATATCACGAAATTGCGTTACCAAACTCAATCCAAGTGATATATATATATACCTTAACAAAATTATTATTATATCACAAAATTGCGTTACCAAACTCAATCCAAGTGATACGTACCAATAACCTAAGTGGTAGTAGCCTTATTTCTCTTTAACAAAATTATATCACAAAATTGCGTTACCTAACTCAACCTAAGTGATATGTTATTTCAAAAAAATATATGAAATCTTTAAATTACGCCAACTACAAAGAGAATATATATATTGCTTTGAAAAATAATTGTAGTGCAACTACTCTTAAAAAATAAAACAAAATTGTGTTACCTGACAACCCAAGTGGTATGTATCTTTGTATTCCTGAGGATCTTTCTATCAACCCAAGTGGTAGTAGTTTTAATTTTCCTTGATAAAATTATAATATTACAAAGAATCATTTAATCATTTTAATCACAAAGAATTAAAGAGGTAACATTATAAAATAAAAATATTTAATTAAAATAAAATAAATAAATTTTTCTTGTAAAAAACTTGGCGCTGCTTTTTTAAGGTTAATCCAGACAAACTTGCATAGGTGCATAAGCATATGCATAAAGAGATGGATTGGTCTATTTTCTTTTGCACATATATATGAACCAATCAATTTCTTACGCTTATGTTTATGCGCGATGCAAATTTGTCTGGATAGACTTTAACCCTTAAATGCCACCCGGGGTCCAGCGGACCCCAGACCCTTTAGATCGATATATTTTCAAATGTTCCCCCCAAAAATGGAGCTCATGCTCCCATTGATGATAGTTGAGTGATTGACCTACCCGTTTGTACACTTAGCAGTACTCAGTTTACTTAATTTTTTATACTATGTTGAAATTGAAATTTTAACAATATAAGCATTTTATTCTCTTTTCTAAGCCTTGAACAACATTGAAAATAATTTTCATAACTAAATATCAAAAAATTAATGAGTAAGGAAACATTTTTCATGCTGGGGTCTTTTAGACCCCATGTGTCATTTACGAGATTCTTGAGAGGTGTGGCATTCAAGGGTTAAAAAAGCAGCGACAAGTTTTTTACAAGAAAAATTTATTTATTTTATTTTAATTAAATATTTTTATTTTATAATGTTACCTCTTTAATTCTTTGTGATTAAAATGATTAAATGATTCTTTGTAATATTATACTCAAGGCTCTTGGCCTTGAGCGGTACGGCCCATGCGTGCTTGCTCAGCACGTCGATAACGGTGAGTATGTAGTGGTAGCCTCTGTTGAATCGCGTGTATGGACGCATCTCGAGCACATCCGCCTGCCACAGGTCATCGTATCCGCGCACTATGACGCGTCTTCGCCGAAAATTTCTTCTCGCAGGAGCGTGTAGTTCTTCCACCAGCCGCCGTTTCTCAGCCGATTGCTTCTTACTAGCCATGACGATGACGCGCAACTGACGCAGAGATCAGATGTACGTTCTTATCTATTCGCGATGATTCGCAATTACATCTTGAATCATCTTTTGAAGTTCGTTTAGGGTAATTTGCACGTTATTCTGGAATGCGACCATCTTTCTCTCGATTTCATCCTGTCGATCTTTCAAAATTTGCACGCTCAGTTGCATGTAGCGTTTATTGGCGGCATCGCCATCATCTACAGGCGGCGCTACCCGTCGAATCTTGCGCGATTTTGCGTCAAAGTCGATGGCGACCACGCAAAGAACGTTATCGCGCATGTAATTTCTGATTAATCCGCTCCATTGATAGTACGGTTCCGCACTGGCTCTTCCGAGCGATATACCAAACTTGTTGATCGGCATTTCGATGTTAATTGAATGACTCGCCGACGCGCGGTTTAATTTATAATAAGTCCAGCCTCGCGAAGTTCTTCGATAATCGACAGGATCTCGTTATCGTGACCGTTGTGACCCGCTAGGCGCGAAGCTTCGAGCAATCGGAGACGATCTACAAGCTCGTTGGGATCGTCCCAATGAACATAGTCGATCTTGTTGTCGTTTAATGTCATGGCATGCGGTATACCTTTTCCAGCTTTTTTACCCGAAATCGACGGTGCGATTATATTTCTGTACTTGTATTCCCTGTTGCCATTTAATCGAGCGTGAGCATCATGATTGCGTTTATGAGCATTCGTCATCAACAGAATGCTCTTGTACTTTTGCATGTCGTCCGTGTAGATCTCGTCATTCGGAATTTTCTTAAAGATCAACTCGTAAAGACCGCGTGTGCCTGCGTATCGTATGCCGTCGATAATTATGTTGTCCGCGTTGTCCACGTCAAAACGTTTATTACCGAGCATTATTCCACCGTTGCTGAAATAAACGCCGCACACGGTGTCTATACCGCTTTTTTGATCGCCGCTCAGAACAGCCCCGACGTACTTTTGGCTCAATGGACCCAAGTGATCTCGCAACGTTTCTCGACCCTTAGATGTTTGCAACTGCTGTCGAACGGACGTCACGAGAGAGTCATCCGTGGTTTCGAAAACATCCTCGTTTGCGAGTGATTCGAGCATTGTGGGTTGTGAGGAAGGCGCAGAGGTTATCGGTGGTTCATCCAATGGAGCTTTTGATCGTTTTGATTTACGCGGTTGTAAAATTTTGGTTATTTCACTCAAATTAGATGGCACAGTTATCGATCGTTTCAACGTAACCGGAGTTGAAGCCATTACAGAGTCGTTAAACGAGGTGTTTGGTCGTTTTCGTTTGAGCTTTGGCTCTTCGTCTTCCCACGCCGTTTCATTCTCAATCTTTGACACATCAGATTCTTTGCCAACGGTGTTTTCGGCAATCTGCCTTGGCTCGATGATGAGCTTAAAGTGTTTCTCCAACGCGATATCTTCCTCCATTTTAGCAGTTTTCAAAGCGTGATATTTTTTGCGAATCGAATCGCTCGTTTTCGCAATTTGATTTGCTATCCTCTCGCGCTCTCTAATCTCCTCGCTGCAGTCCATGTTGCAATAACGTTATTCAATCGACGCGTCGACAACAACTAACCACGTTACGGTATCGCAAAGTCGTTAAATCGTTTTCTGTATCGACCATTCGAAATCGCGCTGTTTTTGTCTATCACCACGAATCCATACTTTTGTTGCCAACATGTATGACACAATTTACAGAAATCCTCGTAAGACATATCGGTGTTAACGTGATCGTTGTATACATGTTTCAAATTGGTACCATCCTGTTTAAACATAATCAATAAATTCGCGTTGTCGCGTATAAGATGCTTCGGTATCTTCGCATACGTCTGAAAAAGATAGAAGGAGTCAACGTCCGCGTGCCGGCCCATTGCAATGTATTTTCTTATCGTTACCTGCTTGTCGCACGCCACATCATCAAAGATAAAAATAGAATTCGGGAGCGCCTCGCTCGGTGGAATGACGTCACTGTTATTCGAGAACATAAAGTAACCAATCTCTTCTATCGGTGTTAGTATATTCTCCAAATATCGATATTTCGGTTGTTGCACAACGATTTCGAGTACACGTACACGTTCTCGAAACGTACACTCGCCGACAGAAAGGTTGTCCCACTTTTCGTGATAGGTTTTGGGACGCACTCCATCATGCGAGCGATGACAGCCGCTGCTCACGGACTTGCCGTGACAGCCGCGGTGACGCAAGGTTAGAGCATACGGATCATGTATACGAAGTGTCAAATAAGTAATAAGAATGACAGCTAGTGATTGAAAGGTAAGATATTAATTGATACATAAGGAAGTAAATAGGTAAAAGTAAATTTAATACAAGTGTAAAAGAGAGAAATTAAAAAAAATCTTCCTGGTATATTCCGACAAATATAAAATTATTAGAAATTATTAGAAATTGTTACAAATTATTATAAAAATTATTATAAATTATTATAAATTATTACAAATTGTTATATATAAATTATTATAAATTATTATAAATTATTATAAATGTTCCGTAATTTTCGCGATCGCGGATCAATACCGTACCGGTAACGCTATCCGTCAGTCGCCCTCCGAACGAAGGGATTTCGCGCCGCTCCCCCCGTCAACCCTCACCGCGAAGTCTCTCGCGGCACGTATCGATCCTGTCATGCCGTGATCGCATGATCCCGGAAACGCAGGTGATTGGTCGATACGCGTCGCGCAAAGGAAAGCTCCCGAAACACGAGAGTTCGCGGTCAGTAGCAAAAAGTACTCCGGTTCACGAGGTCGTATACCGTCGTGCTTCCGTTAACGTACCCCGGTTCACGCGGTCTCAAAAATACCGTCGTGCATCCGAGTTTACTGCTCTGTCAGAGCACCGCTAATTATCGCGCCGTTCGTGCGTGCTGCAATTCGCTCTCGCCTCCGCGAGCAGTGAACATTCGCGTATAAGTCACCCTGCGTGCCTCGCCATTGTGCGCTCGATCATCGTGATCGAGCCGACTTTTGTGAACATTCTCGCGTCTTGTGTTACGAACAAGTGCGACTGCTGTATAACGCCTCAAGTGCGTTCATCACGTGCAAGCTACATTGCGCGTTTTAATTGCCATCGCCTCCGCGCTCTACGAACACTTTCGTATCACGTGATCAGCGCTCATCGAATCACGTGCGCGCCGAGTGTCGTGCTCACATGAGAGCGCGGCAACCAGCATTTGTATTAACCTGACAATTAAACGATATTTGTGCATTCCTCCCAAATCAAGTGTCTCATTCAAACCGCACGTCGGATCCCTGTCGGGGTCGACCCGGCATCTTACGCCAATTGGCGAACCGGAGTTACGCCCGGAAAACATAAAAATTCGCCAACATAATTTCTGGTCCTTCGAGCCGGATCGGCGTGCTTGTTGAGGACGAGTCAAACCAGCTGGTGCGAAATGGCAGAGCAATTGGGCGGTCAACCGCAACTCCAAAGAGTGATCGAGCGTTGTCTTGAGAATTTCAAGAAGCTCGGGCGCAGCAACCTAACGCCAGCAAAGGTCCGTTCGAGGATCTCCGCTCTCAAGGAGACATGGAATCAGTTCGTCAGCGGACACGCCGCTGTAGCCAAGACCATCCCTGAGGACCTGCGAGCATCCCTGTCCTACTTCAAGGACAATCACTTCGAGACTACGCACAACGCCTACCAAGCAGCCCTGGACTACATGTCGGAGAGCCTGGAGGAGTTGGAGCCAGTCGTGAGTCACAACCAGTCATTTGCCGCATCGACGATGCGCACGGATCAGTCCGCGTTTTCTCTTTCGCACCTGCCGCGTATAAGTCTTCCTAAATTCTCGGGGGAGTTTCGCGAGTGGGAAGCGTTTCGAGATCAATTCACAGCCTTAATCATTGATAATCGCGAATTGTTAAACGTTAATCGCTTGCAATATCTGCACTCTTGCGTGAAGGGTGAAGCCAGCCATGCCATACGCAATCTGGCATTAACTGACGCGAATTTTAAGATAGCTTGGAGTTTGCTAATAACGCGATATGATAATCGCCGCCGCTTAGTACATGATCACATCCACGCTCTGCACACGCTTCCCCAAGCGACTTCTGATTCCGCAGTGGCTCTCACCGCGTTGCGCAATAAAGCGAACATAGCAATACAGTCATTAAAAAACCTCGGTCGGTCTGTTGATGCATGGGACGACATTTTGGTTTATTTGCTCGTTCAAAGGCTGGATAAATTCACACGAAAGGCCTGGGAATTGCAACTTGGCGATACGTCAGAGTATCCTACATACGATCGACTTGATAAATTTCTTCTATCACGAATACGTGCGCTCGAGAATGTTCTCCCGGCTTCGTCTCAAGTCAAGGGCAATAAACAAAATTCCTCTGTTCAGAGTCACGCAGCGAACGCAAGTTCGACCAAATGTCCCATGTGTCAAAAGACGCACTTCTTGTCCGCGTGTCCGGACTTTCACAATAAAAGCGTCGCTCAACGGCGTGATCTCGCGAAGAAATATCATTGTTGCTACAATTGCTTGAGTATACGGCACACTCGCGATGCGTGTTCAAGCAAAAACACGTGCCGTCAGTGTCAGCAGAAGCACCATACGTTGTTTCACACGACCGATGTAAATAATAATGGTAGTTCGACAAGTGAGAGCTCACCTTCATCTACAGAAACGAAAACAGACTCAACTGACGAAGTAACTTCGCATTTATTATCTCACACTAGCTTTTCAAAATCAAATATTTTATTAGCTACGGCCTGGATCAAGGTGAGCGGGCTCAACGGTCGACATAGTATAGTCCGCGCGTTATTGGATCAAGGTTCGGTCACTACTTTGATCACCGAACGTTTAGCTCAGCGACTGCGTCTCCCGCGTACGCGCGTCTCCGTATCTATCACTGGGATCGGCGAGACCGCTGCCACCGCACGCAGCGCAGCTAAAGTTCATGTGTCAGCGCGTGACGGCACGGGCCCGGCGCCCTCCGTTTCCGCTCTTGTTCTCAAGTCGCTCACGACTTACATTCCGCAACGCGTTCCGGATATAACGAAACTGTCGTACATTCGCGAACTTACGCTAGCTGATAACGATCCGACTAGCGCGGCGCCGATTGACGTCATTATCGGTGCTGATTTGTATGGCGCGATTTTACTGCCGGAGGTCCGTAATCGCGCCCCTCATGAGCCCGTCGCTCAAAAATCGATTTTTGGATGGTTCCTGTCTGGACCCATGCCTATGCCGTCGCAGTCACGGCCGACTCGCATTCAAACGCACCACTGCACGGTGTTGTCGGAAATCTCCGATCAGCTGAAACGGTTCTGGGAGGTCGAAGAACTTCCTCAGCAAACTCATCTCTCACCGGAAGAGAGTCAATGCAAAGAACACTTCGTGTCTACACATTCTCGTGCCCCCAACGGGCAATATATAATGCGGCTGCCGTTCAAATCGGGGCCCCCTATCGACATTGGCGACTCAAAAAAGTCTGCAATCGCGTTGTATTCGCGTCTCGAGTCACGGTTAAGGTCGAATCCCGACCTTGCGAAGGAATACCACGACTTCTTGGCGGAATATGAACGTCTTGGCCACATGACCAAGGCACCTCTCGATGACCCCCCTGATGGTCAAGTAGTGTATATACCGCATCATGCAGTTGTCCGCGAGCATAGCGCAACAACTCGTTTGCGCGTCGTCTTCAACGCCTCTCAACCCACCTCCAATGGTCTCTCGTTGAACGACCATCTAATGATCGGCCGTAAATTACAACCCGAATTATCTTTCATTCTCTTGCGATGGCGTCAATTTCGGTTCGTCTTCACCGCCGACATCGCAAAAATGTATCGCCAGATTCTTGTCCACAAAAGCGATGTAAATTATCAAAGGATCTTATGGCGACCCGCGCCAAACGGGCCCTTAATAGCATATTTATTGCTCACCGTCACTTACGGTAATGCAAACGCGCCAAACGTCGCTCTTCGCGTGGTCGAGCAAGTTGCCGAAGACGAAGGCGCTGATTTCCCTTTGGCAGTTCCGGTATTACGGCTTCACACGTACGTCGACGACGCTGTGTTTGGCGCCGATGACATACCGCTCGCGCTTCAGACGCGAGATCAACTGATTTCTCTCTTGAAACGAGCAGGATTTCACCTCCGAAAATGGGCGAGTAACAATCCCGTATTGCTCGAAGGCATCGATCCGCAGGATCATGGCCTTGCCTCCGCAAAAACGCTCGAATCTGACGAGCGTCTCAAGATACTGGGTATCAAGTGGCATCCTCACACGGACGTCTTTCAATTTGACGTCACGCTTGCAGAGTCGGTTCCCGACACGAAGCGCTCAATTCTTTCGACAATCGCTCGAATTTTTGATCCTCTTGGGTGGATGGCCCCAGTGGTCATCACCGCAAAAATCATGATGCAGCAGCTCTGGCTTCTTCGCTGTAAATGGGACGATGTAATCCCTGATGATCTTCTCCGTAAGTGGAGAGATTACTATACTCGATTACCTATACTGCGACAAATCGTCATTCCGCGTTGGACCGGTTACGGTTCCGATACACTCACCGCGGAGATTCATGGGTTTGCCGACGCCTCCGCCTCCGCATACGGAGCGGTTGTTTATTTAAAAGTTACGCATCTTGACGGAACAGTCGAGATTACGCTACTTCTATCGAAGTCGAAAGTAGCACCGCTCAAGCCCATGAGTATTCCTCGCTTAGAGTTGCTCGCCGCGGTTCTGCTCGCGCGGTCTATCGCCGCCGTGCGATCCGCGCTCACGATTACTATTCAGATCTACCATTGTTGGACAGATTCAAAGGTCACTAAAGCCTGGCTCTCACAACCACCCTCACGTTGGAAAATGTTCGTCGCGAATCGGGTGCATGAGGTTCAGACCCTCCTGCCAAACGTCGAATGGCATCACGTGCCATCACAGCAAAACCCTGCCGATCTCGTTTCGCGGGGCGTCAAACCGGAAAATCTGATTCAGCAATCTCTATGGTGGACAGGGCCTGACTGGCTCAAATTATCGGCAGATCAATGGCCCTCCGAGCCTCAATCAAATTTGCAAGAATCGCTACCGGAAGAGCGAGCGCACGTTTCCGTGCACCTGGTGCACCCTTGCCAACGATGAGAGCTCGGAGACAAATTCTCCTCGTGGAACAAGCTGGTGCGCGTCACCGCTTATGTAATGCGATTCGCTCGCCGCGCTCGCGAAATGAGTTGCTCAAATTCCGTCAATGCGACCGCAAAACCCGCGTCGATATTACTTCTTCCGGAAGAAATTAATCTCGCGCGCGAATTCTGGCTCAAGAAAGTGCAACAAATGTTATTCCCCGTGGAATACGCTCAATTAGAGTCATTAAATCGAATTTCGAACAGCAGTAAACTGCTACCGTTAAACCCGTTTCTCGATAAAAACGGACTTATTCGCGTCGGAGGCCGACTCCGCAATTCTGCGTTTCCGGACGACAAGAAACACCCGGTCGTGCTCGCTGCACACCCGTTAGTTACCGCGCTAATCCGCGAAACTCATATCCGTGCCCTCCACGCTGGGCCGCAATTCACGTTGCACCTGCTTCGTGAACACTACTGGATCTTGCGCGCGCGTCAAACGATACGAGCTGTTCTCCATAAATGTGTCAGATGCGCTCGTGAAAGCGCCAAAGCCGCGCACGAGTTAATGGGCGACCTGCCCTCGTGTCGCGTCACGTCGACGCCTCGCGCGTTCCTACACTGCGGGATAGATTATGCCGGACCAATACAGGTCAGATCTACTCCCGGTCGAGGACACACATCAAGAAAGGCGTACATCGCGGTGTTCGTCTGCATGGCCGTCAAAGCTACTCATCTGGAGTTGGTTGGCGATTGTACGACTCCCGCGTTTATCGCTGCATTCGATCGATTTTGTGCACGTCGCGGCGTTCCCAGTGATATGTATTCGGACAACGCTACGACTTTCCACGGCGCTCAGCGCGAAATCTCCGTCACATGGAGTGAGGCCACTCGCGATTCGAATTTTCAAAATAGAATAGCAACCCAAGGCGTTCGGTGGAACTTCATTCCTCCGTCCGCGCCGCATTTCGGCGGTCTTTGGGAAGCGTGCGTCCGCAGCGTCAAGTTTCACATGAAACGCGTCATCGGGGCGCACACGCTGACATTCGAGGAGCTAAGCACGCTCCTATGTAAAATCGAAGCGTGTTTGAACTCGCGACCGATCGCTCCCGGTTCAGACAATTTCGATGATTATAATTCAGTGACACCGAGTCATTTCTTGATAGGATCGGCGCTGACAAGCGCTCCCACCCCCTCGTTGCTTGAGGAAAAGGAAACGCGTCTCACTCGGTGGCAGCTACTTACACAGATGCGCGACAGCTTTTGGAAGCTTTGGTCAAATGACTATCTGCATACATTGCAGCAACGCCCCAAGTGGCGTCAAATTCAGAATCTAGCTCGAGTCGGACGCTTAGTACTTCTGCGAAATCCTCTCGCTCCTCCCAGCAGATGGGAATTGGGAAGAATCGTCGAGTGTCACCCCGGCGACGACGGACTCACGCGAGTCGTCTCGGTTAAAACAGCGCGATCCACGTACAAACGTGCCGTGGTCAAGCTATCATTTTTGCCGGTCGATATAAACACTCCGGAGTGACATTCCACGATGCCTATACGACAATAAAACTTTGTAAATACTTGTAAATATTCCTATGTATCATGTCTTATGTAAATTGATCATTCTAGTTTAAGTTGTTTCAGCACTCGCAGTGCTCCGCATGGCAAGCGGCTCGAGATCAACAATTCGTCACGGCGGGCGGCATTGAATTGTTGCGAATTGTTATTCGCGGCGGGCGGTTATGTTCCGTAATTTTCGCGATCGCGGATCAATACCGTACCGGTAACGCCATCCGTCAGTCGCCCTCCGAACGAAGGGATTTCGCGCCGCTCCCCCCGTCAACCCTCACCGCGAAGTCTCTCGCGGCACGTATCGATCCTGTCATGTCGTGATCGCATGATCCCGGAAACGCAGGTGATTGGTCGATACGCGTCGCGCAAAGGAAAGCTCCCGAAACACGAGAGTTCGCGGTCAGTAGCAAAAAGTACTCCGGTTCACGAGGTCGTATACCGTCGTGCTTCCGTTAACGTACCCCGGTTCACGCGGTCTCAAAAATACCGTCGTGCATCCGAGTTTACTGCTCTGTCAGAGCACCGCTAATTATCGCGCCGTTCGTGCGTGCTGCAATTCGCTCTCGCCTCCGCGAGCAGTGAACATTCGCGTATAAGTCACCCTGCGTGCCTCGCCATTGTGCGCTCGATCATCGTGATCGAGCCGACTTTTGTAAACATTCTCGCGTCTTGTGTTACGAACAAGTGCGACTGCTGTATAACGCCTCAAGTGCGTTCATCACGTGCAAGCTACATTGCGCGTTTTAATTGCCATCGCCTCCGCGCTCTACGAACACTTTCGTATCACGTGATCAGCGCTCATCGAATCACGTGCGCGCCGAGTGTCGTGCTCACATGAGAGCGCGGCAACCAGCATTTGTATTAACCTGACAATTAAACGATATTTGTGCATTCCTCCCAAATCAAGTGTCTCATTCAAACCGCACGTCGGATCCCTGTCGGGGTCGACCCGGCATCTTACGCCAATTGGCGAACCGGAGTTACGCCCGGAAAACATAAAAATTCGCCAACAATAAATTATTATAAATGTTTTATAAACATAACTATTAATATGTATTATGTTATCTATATATATTTTAGGTAATCGGACATCGCATTAAATCAGCGAGTCGCGTGGTTGCAAACTGTTGATTCTGTGCCTTTCTACTAGCAGGTAAAACAAGAACTTTTTTTCAGGAAGTAAAATTATTAAAAAACATACATAATTTATTTAAATTACAAAATAATATATTTCTTTTTGCAGACAAGTAGATGATGTTGAATTATTTTCAGCATTTAATATCTGCTTTCATGTGCCTAATTTATCAACCCCTGATCATCTGTTAAACATGTTGGAAGAAGTTGATCTCGTCTCAGAAATGGCTTTCTTGGATGCAAAGCTTCAAGGGAAACGGTTAAGTTATTAAAATCCTTATTTTCCTTATTCAGACATCGGACAATATATGTGATATTATCTAGCGTATATGACACGTAGGGCAAATATTTTGTTATAGATATCATTGTATATATTTTTATAATACCTATATATTTTATTATATATTTTATCATCATGTATTTTATGATTTCAGTGTATTCATCGGTGTATTAAGAAAATGCTCTGCCTAATAGATATGGCACGTCAAGTGGAACCAAGTTACAGAGTCGCAAAATTCTTTTGGAAAGAGAAAACTGGAAGAAGAAGGCTTCTGAGCATAGCTTGTTTCGAGTTTAGATCGCTCAAGCTGAAGCAACTTTGATCATCCCCCAAAACGAACGTATTCTCAGATTGTAGTAATTTAAATAGAGAAATTTATAGCTTCTGTGTATAAGTGAGAGATATAATCAGTGATATCTCTAAATCTCCTCTGTGTTACAATGAGTTGTTGTGACTTGTAGGACCAGGCATCTTCTTTAATTTTTGTTTAATTTTATAAATAAAATTTAACGATGCGTTTCTCTGCCACGGTTGCTGAAGACGCCACATCAGAACAAATGAATAAAACAAATACTATCATCGATGATTCTTAATTTGTTTTAATGGAGCTCTTTAAGGGAGAAAGTCACGGTGACGATAACTATAAATTTTTTTATCACAGTTTTATGTTTTTTGTAAGAAAAATTAAAGAAGATACCTGGTTTCATAAGTTAATTTAAGAGAAGAGAAATTATAGCGTTGAGGGATACGGGCTTGAAATATCGACAGAAAACGATATATCTTATAGATTAACAATATCTAAAATTATATATACTCTTGATATTGGAAGCTTTTTCGATACTCTACCCGACCAAAAAATTCATATCCGAGAAGTGCTTCAATGACAAAGTTGAAATCTGACTATTCTACTCCTTCATTTATACTATTTGCTTTTCATCGCACTTCAGAAAAGTTTCACTTTTTCTTTTTAAATTGCTTGTGATTCAGTTTTATATAGAACTTAATACAGCAGTCAACAGACTACAAGAAAGCAATGCTGATTGTATTTCTAAACAAAACATCTTGAGAATGCGAAATTGTGTATTGTATAATATGCACATAAGACATGAAGAAATATTTTAAACTCAACGTGCGCGTGTGCTTCTTTTAAAAAATATCAATTACATATTTTATATAACAATTGTTTAACAATATATAATAATTACATAACAATACTAATAATACTTATTGTATATAATTAAAAAACATGCAAAATATAAAAAATGTATATATACAATTGTGGCAGCAAACCGTGCTGCTAGAAAATAAGCTTAATGAGGACGCAGTGGACAGGAATCTGCTGCACATTCATGATTGGATCTGTTGGCATATCGCCGATATTCTGCTAGCATTAGGCTGTTAGGGATAATTTTTCTACAGCAAAGCGGGTAAATTTGGCAAGTTGGAAAAATGGTTGTTCATCTTTGTATTTATCAATGTAACGAATAGACGAGTAAAGCACAAATATGCGCGCTAATACGAGAATAACATTATGCGAGCCACGGTGGGCTATGTCAAACTACGCAGCCACAATAATGTGAATGCGTATAATGTATGTAATAATAAGGTATAAATCCTTATAATATTCCTTTATATATTAGCGATGTGTAATGTTACTTTGTAGGTATTATGCCTTCCCAAACATTCTCTCGTTGTTTATTGCGGCGAATCGTCTTTTTACTGTAATGCAAGAATCTCTCTTAATAATCTCTTCAATAGTTATTGAACTATTTTTACTTTTATATCATGTATTATAATACACACATTCAAAGATTACCTTTTGCTTCACATAATATATTCTTTTCGAGCTCACGTTCTTGTCTAGCTTTGGCAAGTTTCACACCCAATGCACCTGTAACTAATCTAGCTAAGGCGGCGAATGTTTTTGACTACTTTTCGACATCTATTGCGTTCATGCGTCGATTGCGTGTTATTTAAAATTTTTGTAATTACATTAAAAATGGTCAGATATAGGCCAAAACGTTTGTAAATTAATTGTTTATTAAATATCTTAACACGAACATTTTGTTACGGTTTTGCGCCCGATTTTTTGTACGTTTTGATTTGTAATTAATTGAGCCTTTCAAGATTATTATTAAAAAATGTCATATGCCATATTGTATATAATTTTATCTTTAGTTTTTTATTTACCTATCAACGATTTTCCGTATCTAAAAAGTACTATTTCGACCCTCCTAAATATATAATTCAACTTTTTTGAAGATATCAATCTGCACTATTTAAAAATTAAACATTTTTAAAGAAATCCATCTCTTTCCTTTATTTTTATTCAAAGTTCATTAAAATAAAATATTAAATAAACAATGTTTATCAAAATGACTATAAAATCGTCAACTACAATGTAGACAGATGTTTTGTGAACTATTCAGATTTTTTTAAATACTTTAAGGTAGAGAAAATAACGTCGGATGCGACAGACGCACGTATGCATTGCGAAGGTAAAAAAAAACGTATGCAGGTGGAGGGTTAAGCAGTAATTGGATATTTGTTTAAGTTGAAATAAATTTTATTACTTCCAAATGCAAGTAAATCCAACAAATAAATTTGTTAAGCTCTTGGGTCATGTTAGATCGTAACGTCAGAGGCGAGAAATGACACACTGAGAATTCTTACGTGTTATTTTAAAATAAAAAGATATTTGGATGAAAAAAAAAATACTTTAGACCGTTTTATAAAATGTTCAG
Organism: Temnothorax nylanderi; assembly: GCF_030848795.1. Lineage (NCBI taxonomy): Eukaryota > Metazoa > Arthropoda > Insecta > Hymenoptera > Formicidae > Temnothorax > Temnothorax nylanderi. The sequence goes on from NW_027249403.1 coordinate 21,695, forward strand.
AAAACTATCCTTTTCCCTCGAAAGTTAATAAATAGCCGTAAAATGAATGTGATACGAAACCTAGTCATGCGCTGCTCAATAAGCTTGCATGACTAGGCTTTGTATCATATTCATATTACAACTGTTTATTAACTGTCAAGGGAACAGAGTAGTTTTCAGAACATTTTACAAGTGTATTAAAGCGATCTGAAGTGTTCTTTTACTTAAATATTTTTATTTAAAAATAGCACGCAAATATTCTCAGCGTGTCATTTCTGATGTCACGATCTAACATGGTCGCAGCGAGCACTCAGGAGTCTTAAGCCGTTGAAAGTATGTAAAATCAAGAAATTGGATTTCTAGAGTTAATCAAAATAAATTAAATTAAATCAAATTAAGATGACATAAAAGTTACTTGTTATATATAAAAATATTATACGAAAATATGATATTCACCTCTGTGATTTACAAAACTGATAACATTTGTTTAAATATCTGTAATAATGTAGTACTTGACAGAGTTAATTACGTGTCTTCAGACATGCATCACAATCTAAGCGGATATTATCTATTTTCTATCTGTCACAACAACTCATTGTAACACAGAGGATTTAGAGATATCACTGATTATATCTCTCACTTATACACAGAAGCTATAAATTTCTCTATTTAAATTACTACAATCTGAGAATACGTTCGTTTTGGGGGATGATCAAAGTTGCTTCAGCTTGAGCGATCTAAACTCGAAACAAGCTATGCTCAGAAGCCTTCTTCTTCCAGTTTTCTCTTTCCAAAAGAATTTTGCGACTCTGTAACTTGGTTCCACTTGACGTGCCATATCTATTAGGCAGAGCATTTTCTTAATACACCGATGAATACACTGAAATCATAAAATACATGATGATAAAATATATAATAAAATATATAGGTATTATAAAAATATATACAATGATATCTATAACAAAATATTTGCCCTACGTGTCATATACGCTAGATAATATCACATATATTGTCCGATGTCTGAATAAGGAAAATAAGGATTTTAATAACTTAACCGTTTCCCTTGAAGCTTTGCATCCAAGAAAGCCATTTCTGAGACGAGATCAACTTCTTCCAACATGTTTAACAGATGATCAGGGGTTGATAAATTAGGCACATGAAAGCAGATATTAAATGCTGAAAATAATTCAACATCATCTACTTGTCTGCAAAAAGAAATATATTATTTTGTAATTTAAATAAATTATGTATGTTTTTTAATAATTTTACTTCCTGAAAAAAAGTTCTTGTTTTACCTGCTAGTAGAAAGGCACAGAATCAACAGTTTGCAACCACGCGACTCGCTGATTTAATGCGATGTCCGATTACCTAAAATATATATAGATAACATAATACATATTAATAGTTATGTTTATAAAACATTTATAATAATTTATAATAATTTATAATATTAGGGACTTGAATAAGTTCTCGCTGTTTCCCGATAGATGGCGTTATCTTAGTTTTTTTGAATCAGGCAATACTACAGCCAACTTCATCGTGAACCTCCACCACTAGGCTCGAAATAACGGTATATGTTATTCCGCCGAAGTGTAAACAACATATTTTTTTATTGCGTTAAACATGTCGAATTTCGTGCCAAAAAAAGAATATTTGCGGGGAATTTTACTGCATTACTTTTTTCAAAAAAAATCTGCAGCTAAAGCACATAGAATTCTTGTGGAGACTTACGGCGACTATGCTTTGTCGGAAACAACATGCAGAGATTGGTTTAGACGCTTTAAAAATAATGATTTTGATGTTAAAGATAAAGAACGCTCTGGCGCACCGAAAAAGTTTGAAGACGAAGAATTGAAAGCATTACTCGATGAAGACTCAAGTCAGACGCAAAATAAACTTGCAGAATCATTAGGAGTTGATCACACCACAGTTGCCAAACGTTTAAAAGCATTAGGAATGATTCAAAAGCAAGGAAATTGGGTGCCGTACGAATTGAAGCCGAGAGACGTCGAACGGCGTTTTTTCACGTGTGAACAGTTGCTCCAACGGCATAAAAGGAAAGGTTTTTTGCATCGTATCGTGACTGGCGATGAAAAGTGGATACACTACGATAACCCGAAGCGTAGAAAATCGTGGGGTAAGCCCGGCCATGCACCAACATTGACGGCAAAGCAGAATATCCATGGTTCCAAGCTCATGCTCTGCATTTGGTGGGATCAGCTGGGTGTAATTTATTATGAGCTCCTCAAACCCTACGAAACCATCACGGGAGATCGCTATCGACTACAATTGATGCGTTTGAGGCGAGCATTGAAGGAAAAACGGCCTCAATACGAGGATAGACACGACAAAATAATTTTGCAGCATGACAACGCTCGGCCACATGTTGCAAAACCGGTCAAAACCTATTTAGAAACGCTCAAATGGGAAGTCCTACCCCACCCGCCGTATTCACCGGACATTGCTCCTTCCGATTACCACTTATTCCGATCGATGACTCATGGCCTGGCTGAGCAGCACTTCCATTCTTATGAAGATGCCAAAAAATGGGTCGATTCGTGGATAATCTCGAAAGATGAGGCGTTCTTTCGACGTGGTATTCACATGCTGCCAGAAAGATGGGAGAAAGTAGTGGCCAGCGATGGACAATACTTTCAATAACAGGTTCTTTACTAATTTTTTAAAATAAAGCATTCATTTTTACGAAAAAACAGCGAGAACTTATTCAAAGTCCTAATAATTTATAATAATTTATATATAACAATTTGTAATAATTTATAATAATTTATAATAATTTTTATAATAATTTGTAACAATTTCTAATAATTTCTAATAATTTTATATTTGTCGGAATATACCAGGAAGATTTTTTTTAATTTCTCTTTTTTACACTTGTATTAAATTTACTTTTACCTATTTACTTCCTTATGTATCAATTAATATCTTACCTTTCAATCACTAGCTGTCATTCTTATTACTTATTTGACACTTCGTATACATGATCCGTATGCTCTAACCTTGCGTCACCGCGGCTGTCACGGCAAGTCCGTGAGCAGCGGCTGTCATCGCTCGCATGATGGAGTGCGTCCCAAAACCTATCACGAAAAGTGGGACAACCTTTCTGTCGGCGAGTGTACGTTTCGAGAACGTGTACGTGTACTCGAAATCGTTGTGCAACAACCGAAATATCGATATTTGGAGAATATACTAACACCGATAGAAGAGATTGGTTACTTTATGTTCTCGAATAACAGTGACGTCATTCCACCGAGCGAGGCGCTCCCGAATTCTATTTTTATCTTTGATGATGTGGCGTGCGACAAGCAGGTAACGATAAGAAAATACATTGCAATGGGCCGGCACGCGGACGTTGACTCCTTCTATCTTTTTCAGACGTATGCGAAGATACCGAAGCATCTTATACGCGACAACGCGAATTTATTGATTATGTTTAAACAGGATGGTACCAATTTGAAACATGTATACAACGATCACGTTAACACCGATATGTCTTACGAGGATTTCTGTAAATTGTGTCATACATGTTGGCAACAAAAGTATGGATTCGTGGTGATAGACAAAAACAGCGCGATTTCGAATGGTCGATACAGAAAACGATTTAACGACTTTGCGATACCGTAACGTGGTTAGTTGTTGTCGACGCGTCGATTGAATAACGTTATTGCAACATGGACTGCAGCGAGGAGATTAGAGAGCGCGAGAGGATAGCAAATCAAATTGCGAAAACGAGCGATTCGATTCGCAAAAAATATCACGCTTTGAAAACTGCTAAAATGGAGGAAGATATCGCGTTGGAGAAACACTTTAAGCTCATCATCGAGCCAAGGCAGATTGCCGAAAACACCGTTGGCAAAGAATCTGATGTGTCAAAGATTGAGAATGAAACGGCGTGGGAAGACGAAGAGCCAAAGCTCAAACGAAAACGACCAAACACCTCGTTTAACGACTCTGTAATGGCTTCAACTCCGGTTACGTTGAAACGATCGATAACTGTGCCATCTAATTTGAGTGAAATAACCAAAATTTTACAACCGCGTAAATCAAAACGATCAAAAGCTCCATTGGATGAACCACCGATAACCTCTGCGCCTTCCTCACAACCCACAATGCTCGAATCACTCGCAAACGAGGATGTTTTCGAAACCACGGATGACTCTCTCGTGACGTCCGTTCGACAGCAGTTGCAAACATCTAAGGGTCGAGAAACGTTGCGAGATCACTTGGGTCCATTGAGCCAAAAGTACGTCGGGGCTGTTCTGAGCGGCGATCAAAAAAGCGGTATAGACACCGTGTGCGGCGTTTATTTCAGCAACGGTGGAATAATGCTCGGTAATAAACGTTTTGACGTGGACAACGCGGACAACATAATTATTGACGGCATACGATACGCAGGCACACGCGGTCTTTACGAGTTGATCTTTAAGAAAATTCCGAATGACGAGATCTACACGGACGACATGCAAAAGTACAAGAGCATTCTGTTGATGACGAATGCTCATAAACGCAATCATGATGCTCACGCTCGATTAAATGGCAACAGGGAATACAAGTACAGAAATATAATCGCACCGTCGATTTCGGGTAAAAAAGCTGGAAAAGGTATACCGCATGCCATGACATTAAACGACAACAAGATCGACTATGTTCATTGGGACGATCCCAACGAGCTTGTAGATCGTCTCCGATTGCTCGAAGCTTCGCGCCTAGCGGGTCACAACGGTCACGATAACGAGATCCTGTCGATTATCGAAGAACTTCGCGAGGCTGGACTTATTATAAATTAAACCGCGCGTCGGCGAGTCATTCAATTAACATCGAAATGCCGATCAACAAGTTTGGTATATCGCTCGGAAGAGCCAGTGCGGAACCGTACTATCAATGGAGCGGATTAATCAGAAATTACATGCGCGATAACGTTCTTTGCGTGGTCGCCATCGACTTTGACGCAAAATCGCGCAAGATTCGACGGGTAGCGCCGCCTGTAGATGATGGCGATGCCGCCAATAAACGCTACATGCAACTGAGCGTGCAAATTTTGAAAGATCGACAGGATGAAATCGAGAGAAAGATGGTCGCATTCCAGAATAACGTGCAAATTACCCTAAACGAACTTCAAAAGATGATTCAAGATGTAATTGCGAATCATCGCGAATAGATAAGAACGTACATCTGATCTCTGCGTCAGTTGCGCGTCATCGTCATGGCTAGTAAGAAGCAATCGGCTGAGAAACGGCGGCTGGTGGAAGAACTACACGCTCCTGCGAGAAGAAATTTTCGGCGAAAACGCGTCATAGTGCGCGGATACGATGACCTGTGGCAGGCGGATGTGCTCGAGATGCGTCCATACACGCGATTCAACAGAGGCTACCACTACATACTCACCGTTATCGACGTGCTGAGCAAGCACGCATGGGCCGTACCGCTCAAGGCCAAGAGCGGAACCGAGGTTACTACGGCGATTGCAAAAATAATTCTAGACGGCGGAAGATGTCCGAAAAATCTACAGACTGATAAGGGGAAAGAATTTTACAACGCAAACGTGCAGAAACTCTTGAAGAAACATAATATCAATCACTATTCGACCTATTCCGTAATGGAGGCATCAGTCGTCGAACGATTTTATCGCACGCTCAAGAACGATATGTGAAAAATGTTTACGCGCAATGGAAATTACAAATGGATCGACTCTCTATCGGGTCTCGTATCGGATTACAACGCGCGAAAGCATCGAACTATCGGCATGCGACCCATCGATATTACCCCCGCGATCGCCAACAAGCTCCTAACAACGGTTTACAGCCACGTAAAGATCGCTGCTCCCGCGCGATTCAAAGTGGGCGACTCGGTACGCGTGAGTAAATTCAAGACAATCTTCGAGAAAGGATACACGCCAAATTGGACCATGGAGGTGTTTAGAATCGTCAAAGTGCAGAAAACTAATCCCGTGACGTATCTATTGGAAGATTCCTGCGAAAAACCTGTCGCCGGTGGATTCTACGAATACGAGTTACATCGCGTTGCTAATCCCGACGTGTATTTCGTTGAAAAAGTTTTGCGCAAAAGGGGGGATGAGGTTTATGTAAAGTGGTTAGGATTTGATAATTCACACAATTCATGGATACACAAGAATAATGTATTGTAAAAATTTATTACAAATAAAAACATATTATACATACAAATGAGTCATTTATTTTCGAAATATCCAAATGCATTTACAATATATATTTACAATGTTATTTTATAATGCCCCCATGGCAGCGTCTCGGTAGAATCGGGTATAATGTATCGCTTATCGTCGTACGGACTTAGAGCTATTTTTGTTTCCGACACGGTGTATACCTTGTGTAGTTTGGACCTTATGCAAACCTGCTGTCGCGTCATTTTAATTTCGTCTCGCAGACACCGCGTGTAATCGTCGAACGTTATCGACCTGGCTACAACGTTACTCTTAACACCTTTAACCTTTTTCGTATCTTTCTTACCGTCGACTCGCAAGGCGTACATCTTTGCTCTAAGTCCGACGAATTCGTTCATTATCGCACCGTTGTTTTCGTCTTTCATCAAGCCCGGAACTTTTTTATTGGCGAGTGGGATACCGTACGCATTATCGATCGCGTAATCGCTAGTGTCAAATCTATTAATGTCGCGCTTCATGGTATCGTATACGTCGTCGCCCTCGAGTGATAAATGAGACTGTCCGTATCGGTGTACATAACTTTACACTTGTCGCGATACAACGGTAACATGTACTCGTGATGAAATTCATACAAACATGTTTTAGATATATCGAGGATGCACATACCAACGTAGATTGGTTTGTTGAACTTTACCTCGAGTTTTCGCATTTCTATTGCTACTAGATTCTCCGAAAAGACGCTTCGACTGTGAAAAGGTTTCGCGATTATTGTCTCCGCGCCGTATCTACCCTCCCAATGAGTCAAGAGTCGCACGTCAACGTGATTGCGCACGTTCTCCATGGTTCTGCCAAACACAGTGTTGTTCATCAATTTATATAAAGTTTTTTCGAAATCATTTTTGGCCAATGTTCTAAATTTCGTATTGAGTTCTATGTAATCGCGAAGCCATGGAGATTGCGCGAATTTCAATACGCGGTGAATCTTTGCTATACGGAGCCCGTGACGAGTACACTGCTGCAGGTTGCGATAATGTATGGCATAACGTTTCTTATCGTATAATGTTGCGAGGAGCTTGTTCTGCCGCTTACCGGGTGGTTTATCGCGCGTCGGACAGAACAGTAGGTCAGTGTGCGCGTCGTGAAGATATTGCGGATACTCCAAGTCGACTTCGAGAATGTAGCCTATCGAGGAATCCAACGCGACATCCATAACATTAAAATCAGTTACGTCGTCGACCCATTAAAAATCTGCGTAAGGCAATGGTTGACACATTCCCCAGCCGTACAAGTTGTTTACATCGAAATACATCAGGTACGACGGCGGTTTCAATGGATCGTACGACTGCATGTACTTGTTGTTGGCCCGCGCGTATCTGTTTGAACATTTACTCAAACTTCCGCGTATACCGCGTTCAATAAACATGACCATGTCAATGTCGGTGAGCAGTTCGAAATTGATACGCGTATGCTTTAACATAGCGTCCGACGTAAAACCCGGTAGAGTGTAATAATTCGCGGGGTCGAGTCCATAACTCGCGACGCAGCTATCGCGAAAATTTTCAAAGATATCGGCCAACAGCAAGACATCGGTTTTGAGATATAAATCACTGTAGTCACCGAGCGTTCGAATGGAGAACCGCTGCCAGACGTTGACGGCGTGCGCGTAATCGCTCTCGGATACGGTGTCAACTGTCAATGAACTGTAAAACGAATCGCGCGGTTGGAAGCACGAGTCCTCCAAATTTTCGACGCAGTCAATGTACTCGTACGGAAATACACCTTTTCGTGTCAGCAAATCAAAATTTTCTGCGGATAATTTACAAAATTCGCGTTGCAATATTCATAGTTTATCCTTGCTGAGATAAGATGCCAATTTGTCGAGACTAGCGGTAAGAAACTTGTATGAATCGATAAATCGCAATTTGACGCAAGTTTTCTTATCTTTATCTTCGGTGCTTTTAACGTTTTTCGTAAACGAAATGTATTTTTCTTTCGTGATTGGAAGCAGTTCTACATGTCCTTCATATGCTGTAGCTATTTCCGTGATAATAAAATGCGCGTCGTAGCCCGATAAATTGTGGAAAACTATGGGAATGCAATGCGAATCTTTGTAATTTAAGTTGCAATTTGAATGCGCGGGACCTCTGTATCGACCGGTCAGATGACAATGATCGCGTACTCGCACGTCGTCTGGCTCGAACGGTTTTTTGCACACGTGACAGTGCGTTGCGCTGTTAAACTTTTCCCACTCGTCTCGCGTGAAATCCGCCATGGGTACATTAGTGGACAAGATTCTACGTCATGAGCTAAACGTCTTAGCTCCTCGGCGAACCACGCGACGCAATCCTTATCGCGACGAAACCGATACATTGATAATTAATGAGTCGTCGTACGAGCAACGCACGTAATACCCTATGCTAAATATGCGATGATGTTGATACGTGTACCTGGACGTTTTCGGATCCGCTTCCATCTTCTCCAGGGTACATTCCAGGTCGGCGTATACGATAAATAGAACTCGTTCCTTCCTGTTGTAATTCTTAAAGGCCAACAACTTGTCGTTATCACTCGGTAACTTGATCGCGCAGTCGTTCATCTCCCGACAGTCGACGGTGTGGGCTTTCAATTTCTCGCTGGAGCTGAAGTAGTGCAAACATCTGTAAATAATAAAAATTTTTTATATATCTTTTACGTAAGAATTATTTTTATTTTTATTAGGATGTATACGCACCGATCGCAAAAGTATTTCCGACCATTGTGCCTGCTCAATTGCGAGCTCACGAGGCGGGATAGGTTCTTGATCCACACGAAATGTCCTACGTTGTCGTCATGCACGTACAGCAGATTTACATGTTTGTCCATCTTTCGGTCGGTGAGCCGTATTGGCAGGATTGCAAGTTTTGCAAGTTCCTTGTTTTTCTCGATGCTGTACACGTTGATTGATATATCGTTGAGATTTTCAAACTTTTCAATTTGATTCAACGTCATTGGAAACTCAATGTCTGTAAGATTTAGCACCGATGTGTAATGAGGATACGACGATTCCCGTTCTGCATTTCTTTGGGCTGGATGCAGAGCAGCCACCACTGACCATGCGAAACATGCATTGTCCATTGATCGCACGTTGATCACCGCTTTCTTCATTTTAATTTCTCGCGGTATTTCTACAAAACACCCCGCGTGCAATGGATTGTATTTGTTCACGTTCACTGTCAAATTGAGTATACGCGACAACGCCCACCCGCTGTCGCGTTCTTGAAATTCCTCCAGCGATGCTAGGGTAGACTCGATAACGTGTCGCTTGTACCACTCGCGCAGATCGGACGTACGAAAGAGTTCATAGTTTCTCGTAGCGATACTTTTATTCACGTTTGTCACCCGCAACAAATTCACCATTAAACATTGTGTTTATCTTTACATTGTCATGTCGTTGCATGACGTTCCGCACACGATCGAGTACAATGTCTCTCGCATCTTTGAGAAATTGACGAGGTTCAATGTGTTTGGAATTTATTACCGCACCAGTCAGTATACGACTTTCAAAAAGCCGTATCTATCTCGCGCCATCTGAGTCCTGCCTCACTCGCACTGTATCCAGCACCCACATGCACGTAACGTTGACGTACCGAATCTTTCAGACCTTCGAGTCGTGCGATACAAGCGATCAATGATGATTGTTTGAGACCGATCGATAATCGTGGCCGTTTAATTCGGCTTTGTTCTTCCAACGATTCGATAAACTCGTCACATCGTTGCTCCCACGTGGTAAATTCTTCCCGTGAATTCAATCGAGCTGATTGCTCCAACAACTCTTGCTCCATGTTATTACACGATCCTCTTTTTAACACGATTTGTTGTACTCACGACTTCCAATTCTCAACTACTGAGCGTATCCCCCAGATTATTCATTTTATATCATACTTATGTCGCATCGTTTGTTTTTTTATCATATCTAATTTCACCGTGATCTCAGTATCCGTACGGATGCGCTTTCCGAAAAATGTAAGATTTGCAGTTTTGCACGTGTGTGATGAAGTCACCGCGAGACACGTCACGACATGTTCTTGAAAACGATATCGCGCGGTTGACTTTTGATAATTTGATCTGTATAACTGCAGCAGCCATATATCGGCGCTATTTGCAAAATTTGCAGTTTTGCACGTGTGCGATGAAATCATCGCGAGACACGTCGCGACATGTTCTTGAAAACAATAACGTGCCATTAACTTATGCGAAATTGCAAAATTTGCAGTTTTGCACGTGTTCGATGAAATCATCGCGAGACATGTCGCGACATGTTCTTGAAAACGATATCGCACCATTGACTTATGCTAAAATTGTGTCAAAAGTGGACTTCGTTATTATGCATAATCGCAGCAGTCGTACATTGACGCTAGCCGAAAAAATGCAACAATTGCAGTTTTGCCCGTGTTTGATGAAATCATCGCGAGACGCGTCGCGATGTGTCCTTGAAAAAGGTATCATATCATTGACTTATGCTGATTTAATCTGTATACCTGCAGCAGCCATATATCGGCGCTATTTGCAAAATTTGCCGGTAGTAAAACCTTCGGTAGTAAAAAAATATGTAATAGAGAGGCATTTCAGAGCACGTCATTCGGTTAAATATTCCAATTATTCAAATTCAGAAAAATTGGATATTGTCGAAGGACTGAAATTAGTTTATCAAGAAGGTGCAATACCTTTTTCTAGTTCTTCTTCTAAAAAATCCCTACTAGCCTCTTATACTATTTCTTTGCTTATAGCACAAAATTCAAAGCCATTTACCTAAGATACTTTTGTGAAGAACTGTATCATCGAAGCAGTAAAAGTCTTCGGATATCTCTTGACGAAGCAATGAGCATACCTCTCAGTGCAAAAACAATATCTTCAAGAATTACTGATATCAGTAATTCTGTAAGAGAAAAATTAAAGAATCTTCTAACGTCATGTACATATTTTGCTTTATGTCTTGACGAGAGCACCGATATTCGATACACGAGTCAACTGAGTATTTTTATTCGAATCGTGCAAGACGATTTCTCGTGTGTCGAGGAGCTTTTAGATTTCGTCCCTTTACATAGCACAACGGATCTTGATATTTTTTTAGCAATTGAAGAATTGCTTAAAAGATTTGACATCGATTTTAATAAATGTTCTTTGATTACTACTGATGGCGCGAGAGCTATGACGGTTCAAAGATAGGATTCGCCGGTCAATTAAAGCAGCGAAATTTTAATATCCCCGTTATACATTGTATAATTCATCAGGAAGCACTAAGCGGCAAAGTTGTAAATCAACTTAGGCTTCTCAATTTAAAGCTGCAAAGACCAAATCAGAATATTTCCCAATTAGTTAGTTATGTCGATTCTTTCCGAAGAAAATTACAGTTATTCAAATCTCATTTAAATGATAATATTTTTCACTTTTTTCCTTCTTGCCAGATTCTTCTCGAAGAACACGGCAGTAACTGTAATTTCAAGGAATACATTTATTTCGTAGATTGTCTCATAGAAGAATTCAATACGCGTTTTAGTTGTTTTGAAAAACTTAGAACCGAATTAATTCTTTTTGAGAATCCCCTTACAGCGTCAATCGAAGAACAACATCTTGATTTGCAGGATGAACTATGCGATGTGCATAGTGATATATCCCTTAAAACAATTAAAGAAACCGGTGTTGATTTTTTCAAAATTTTAAACAAATCAGTATACCCAAAACTTTATAATTTCGGCTTTCGGATTTATTCCATGTTTGGGTCCACATATTTATGTGAGACTTCTTTTTCAAAAATGAAATTTATTAAAAATGAAAAGCGTTCTTCTTTAAGTGACGAATCTTTATCGCGTCTTATACGGCTCGCAACATCTAATATGGAAATAGATAATCCCGCTCTCGCCTGTAAAAGATCCCGAGAGGCGACCTAGATTTTCTTAATTCCTTTAATTTTGCTTCAATTAGAGTCATTTCAGTCGTCAGTGATTAGGCCGATTAGGCCTACAGGGGATACCACTTAAAAAAAAACGCGTCAACAATAGTACCTCACGGATGACGTGGAAAGCTATTGTAATTGTAAACACATGTTTACGCTCCTGATCCTCGAGCAACTCGTGGGCTGCGCGCGGAACGGCGAGGTAAGGGGAAGGCGCTAGGTGGAGCCAGCTGAAAATCGGCCTAAGTCGTCTACAGACGATTCCGAGTCTCGACATCGAACTCGCGAAACTCATGTTCGACCGTTAGACGCCGTGCCGTCGTAAGCGGTGAGATCCCGACGACGGGCAGAGGCGCCGTACGGCAAACCGGGCTCGTGCGACGACCGGCCCGCGAGGACCGGCCGCCTAGTAGTGTATCACGTTGTTTTGAGCCTTTCGACTCACGAGACTCCTAGAGATATCATTGCCACCTTTGACTAGAGAGGATACGGCCTTAGAGGCGTTCAGGCATAATCCCACGGATGGTAGCTTCGCACCACCGGCCGCTCGACCGAGTGCGTGAACTAAATGTCCGAACCTGCGGTTCCTCTCGTACTGAGCAGGATTACTATCGCAATGACTGGTCATCAGTAGGATTTAGACCGTCGTGAGACAGGTTAGTTTTACCCTACTGATGACCAGTCATTGCGATACCCGGTCTTCATACCCGGACGCGACGGCCCGAGGCTCCAGAACAATTGAGAATCTTTGGTAAATCAATAACAATCGATAACAGCTGTTCGCTAAGGGGCACTTCACGATTCGCCGTAATCGCCGCGATGTAAAGGGCATTTCAGCACGGGCGCAACAATATATATGTCTTACACCGCCTTACACTTCCGACATTGCATACGGGTATGAATCCAGTATATGATAAACATATATATATTGGGAGAATATCCAATGCAATATTACGGAATAATAAAAACAAGCCTCGATAGTGTGTGGTGCGCTCAGCGCACACGTACATACACGGCACGCGCTTGTGTGCGGCATGGATCCGTTATATTTGTGGCTACGCATTGCATGTGTGCAATGTACACATGTATTTTCAATACACGTTTACACAGATAAGTTTCATGTCAATATCTCTTTCTATTCAACACCAATATAGAAAGAGATAGTTACGTGAAACTTTTCACGTTTCCGCCGTAGGCGAAAAGTTACGTGATCACTGCCCTGAGATAAATCGATAACATGAAAAACGCGGTTTAGAACCGGGATTAGAAATGTCAGTATTATCGACATTTTTAGTTCCACTTGAGTGGCGTTGTATTCGCGTTCAAGTTCGCCTGTTACTTCAGGATCCCCTTAAGCACCTCCACAGCGGAGGTGCTCGTCGCATTCCACGCTGCCTGTGACGACAGCATGACCTCGACCAGTTTCTCTGGCGTGACACACGTATTGAGAGCGTCTTCCAGCACTCTACGGGACCCATCGAACACTGAAAAAATACGTGTTCCGCGTTTTCTTCGACTCCATCGCAGACCGGGCACTCCGGGGAATCCTCGCACTTGAATTTATGAAGGTACGCCTGGAAGCATCCGTGACCGGATAGCAGCTGTGTCAGGTAGTAATTTACTTCTTCATGCCTGCGGTTCACCCATATTTCTATATTCTGAATAAGTCATTAGGTCCATCTTCCTTTTGGTAAGGCGTCCCAACTCGCCTTGTGTGTGTGTGTGTGTGTGTGTGTGTGTGTGTGTGTGTGCGCGCGCGCGCGCGTGTGCGCGTGTGCAGCTAATCTAAAGCGGTTCAAATTCAAGAGGGAAAAGGAGCGAAGATCGTATGTCTGCACTCCTCTTACTGCCCGAAGTCGACTGAGGCGTCGCGGCCTCATTCTGGCATCACTGCGTTCTAACTGCTTTATTCCGCATTCTTGCGATTTCTCGCCGTTGGTGTCGCATTTACCGTCTGCGTCGGTTATCTTTGCCGCCAAAGCTCAACCAATCTCTCCCAGATTCACCGCACTTCGTACTTTTAACACTATTTTAACTCTGTATCCTTTGTCTGGATAACATCATTCTGCGGACTTTCCCTTTGTATGGACCATTTTATCTGCTCTCAACTCAGACCCTTACTAATTCGCACAGAGTATTATAAAAGCAAAACGAAGTATCGTGCCACTGCTATAGGAACTTTAGCTGTTCTAGTCCTCTAACTCTAATCGGAAGACTTTACCGATTTATGAATGTAAGTTTCGTAATTAAATTGGTCCGCAAAGAGAGACGTTAAATATGCCGCGTGCAGCAAAATTTTCTGTCGAAATTATTTCTGATTCAGTAAAAGATTTGGTGTAGCGAGTAACGGGCAAGAGCAGCTCAGAACGAATTTGTGTCCCGCGATGAAGAGATCGTATATCTTCTAATATCAAGGCTGAGTCCTTGTGCAAGCGTACAGAGATCGAGTTCTCGTGTAGATTCGTAAACCAACCGAGTCCTGGTGCGAACGTATACAGATCGAGTTGTCGAACATTAAACCGTAAAATGGTTAAGTGCGTATGAGAGCATATAGAGACCCGGTGTTCTCAAAGAATTTGTACATCGAGGCCGAGACCTCGCAATTGTGTGATTCTACATAAAGGAACATTTATAAACCAAAACTAGTGTATGGAATTAACTTCCATAACACTAAATTCAAATTCCATTTATGACAGACATTTTGTACAAATGTTTTTTACTAGTATTTTTGTATGAGTAAGGCGTACAAATATATAGTCTAAAATTACCAAAAGTTGCATATCGGCCATTTTTAAAGGTAATCGAAATTAATAAAAATAAGAGCACTAGTGGCACAAACGGGTACAAAAAATAAGAAATAAAGTCCTGTTTGCAAATTCAGTCTATCTTTAAAAATGGTTTAATTAGCGTAATTACCGTAATTAGCGTAATGCCAAAAATTGAAAAACGCTATACATCCGAATCCTATGAAGTACAAACGATTTAAACGGACCCATGTGCGAATGTCGGACTTCTGCCAGAGTTGTCCGTATGGCCCAAAAGTGGTACAATATTGGCTGCCAAGACTTAATGTGTGTGGGTGGTACTGCCCCAATAAGGATAAACTGCTAAATCAATATTGTGCCAGTCTCGGTGACTAGTACCCCCATGTAACCATATTCTGTTCCAAGCTGAGTCTTGTCTCAGTACTGACGGCGACGGTGGAGGTAACGACCATGGCGCGGAAGCAACACGCCGTGCGAGAACTTGGTCGCCGTACTGATCCATTCCGGTGAAACCAATACGCCGCGAGGGTACTTAGAAAATTTTCGCTTGGGCGAGCGCTGTGGCGACGCAACTATTCTGTCACTTCTGTCAGAGAGTACTGGGCCATCACTGAGCCATCATCCGGTCTCTTTGGTACAAACAATTTAAAGGGTGGTACAAACGGGTACAAACGATTCTCTGTCGAATGGCGTTAATGAAATAAAAATATCTTAAAGTTGGGCTCTGGCCATTTTTTAACCTCCTGGTATTTCTTTACCCTTTGAGGTACAAACGAAATAACAAGCGATACAAACGGGTACAAAGTACAAACAAACTATGTTATTAATTTTTAATTTTTTCAAAGTCGGGCTCCAGGTTCACATAGGTCCTTTACGTCTATTAAGCTGGCACAGTCACTTTAGCACAATCGAATAAAACATACATATAAATTTAGTGCTCTTTTGTTACTAATTTGTTGCTCGATTCCGGATTTTGTTGCTGCAGCCATTTCGGACAGTGGCTGTACCAGCTTAAGTTTAAGTTGGCACATAAAGAATAAGATAAAAACCAATGACATATTTATTTAGTGCTATTTTGCACTAAATGTTATTAATTCGTTGCTCTATTCCCAAATTCGTTGTAGCACTTCTACCAGAAACCTGAGAGAGGCCATCCCGGCCTTTTTCGTGGGGACGCATTTTCCGACGCGCCGCCTGAGAAAGTGCAACTCATCTACGTCGTTTCGCTTGGTAACTGCACATGGTTTGCGTCCGTGCTAATGGTTCGTGTCCGAACTACCCAGCTGGAGGGGATATGCTGGCCGCGGCGGCCGCGCTCGGCCGACCCGGCGCTCGGCAAGCTTCGAGCGAGGAGAGAAGGACAGACATACAATCTGCTGTCTCGGCTGTCTCCTTCTCTCTTGAGAATTTCTTCACGCATTTCGGGTATCGCGTACGGTGTCTCGCCGAGTGCCAAGTCTCGAGTTGGCAAATCGACGATGCGCTACGTTACATTTATAAATATTTATTTAATTATATTTACAATTTTTATATTTATACCTTTTAAATATATGTATATATGTATGTATGTATGTATGTATAATATTTATTTCATTTTATTTACAATTTTTATATTTATAAATTATATATATATAGAGTACCCTATTATGAGATAAGCTCCTAATACGCGATAGCGGGGTTTCTGCTAAACTAATGAGCCCCATCTGTTTGTTCCACCATGAACTTATTGTCCTTGGTGCAAAACCAATTTAGTGGAAAATCCATTGTTCGATCGTGCATGCACTCGTTGCGAACATCGAAATTGTGAATTCGTGTTTTGTCAAGTTCCACGGAGGTGAGTTTTTAAACCTTGTTTATTATATAATAAATAAATATTTGGCAATGAGTTCTGCATGCAGTGATAGAGTAAGGTCGTATTAATAGGAAAATACGGGATATGTTGAGTTGCTTAATTGTAAAGGTTAAATTCGGTGATCGCAAAACCGCAAGGGGAGGGGTCCGTAATATGAGATATTCAGGGTACTCCTAATATAAGATAACCTCTTTTTGAGTGACGATCGTTGCTGCGAGTATGAAGGTTATTATCTATAAGGTCTAGGTTTTTAAGGTTATTCTCTTAAGGTTATTATTTATTATTTTTTGTAGGATCTGACTATGGAGAAGCGTACACTTGGAGTTCGAGAGAAGAGAAAGCGTCGACAATGGAAGCGGGAAGATTTGGCGAAGGCTGTGGCAGCAGTTCGGAGCGGTAAAATGGGATATTTGAAGGCTGCAAAACAATTTAACGTCCCAAAAGAAACAATAGAAAGGCATGCAAAGATGGACGAATCAAGATCTAACGCTATACTCCAGAGAAAACTTGGTCGGCCACCAATTTTTAGTGACAGTCAGGAAAAACAACTTGTACAATACGTCCTAACTATGGAATCAAAATTCCACGGATTAACGAAACGAGATCTTCAGTGCATGGCCTATCAATTTGCTAAGGCGAATGGTATACCAAATCCGTTCCAGGAAGAGGGAGCTGGAAAAAAATGGTTCCATGCTTTCATGAAGCGACACAAAGATGTGCTTTCAATGCGAAAGCCAACCGGCACATCATTTGCTCGAGCTAGTGGCTTTACTCGCGAGAATGTCAAAATATTTTATGACAATCTGGATAAAGTCTATGAAAAATATAAATTCTCGCCCGACAGGATCATCAACGTAGATGAAATTCCAGGACCGTCAACTTCTACTTTCCACGAAAGGACAAATATTCCAGGACCGTCAACTTCTGCTTCCCAGAAAACGTCAAAGATTATGAGTCCAGAAGAAATCTCCCCAGTGCCAAGAATTATTGGAAAAATCGGCACCAGAGGCCGAAAACGAACAAAAAGTTCCATTATCAGCACTGCCGAGTATCGCGAGCAGCTAGCTGTTGATGCTGAAAAGAAAATACAAATCCAGGCAAAACCTGCACCTGCGAAACGAGGGCGTAAGCGAAAAACTTCAGCGACTCAGGTTGAAACAACTCCAACTTTACGCCGTGGCCGCGGACGCCCACGCTCTAGCTCTTCAGCCATGAAACTTACAGTGGAAAACTTGAGTGACACTGAGCATGATGAGTCAGATAATGAGTCTCTCAAACAACCAGAATTGAACGTCGAGTGCCTTTTTTGCGATGCTTTGTACCAACTACCCGAAGACCAGCTTTGGGTTCAATGTATCGCATGCTCATGCTGGGCGCACAGTGGCTGTGCTGGAAATACTGGATATAAGTGGGTTTGCGATTATTGCAAATGAGCTTCTGCATCACATGTGTATTTGAGAAACATTAAATAAAGGTTTTTAATAGTAATACTGATGTATTTTGCACTTTATTAGCGATTTCCCGGGGTCTCTTATATTAGGAGCACACTTTTGCGATTTTGCCGAAAGCTCATTTTTCACATTTTTCCAATTTTCAGCAAAATTAATATTTAAATTAAATTTTACATTTCAGCATCTTAAAGCTTATTAAATTCCCTTCAAAATAACCTACTATATTTTTCAATTCTGCCCATAGACTTCCGGCAATCACACAAAATAGATATGGTATCTCATAATCTCGGGGGTACTTTCCTCTATATATATATTGCTCGGGGGGGTGTCAGGCCCCGGATGCGAAAGGTGCGAAAGTTACTCGAAGGACCAGCGGGACTATCAGTTCCCTCACAATTCGTTTTCGCGATGGCAAAGCGCATGCAACGAAAAGATAAAGCGAAGCGACTCACCGTGTCGGCCGTCGTCCCCGGGAATCCTCCGGGCCTCGTTCTGTCCTCTGAACTCGTGACCGCTCCGTGAGTCTCGTCTCGTTCGGCGTGCGGCAGGCAAACACGTGCAAGCAAGCAAGCAGTGGATAGCAAGCAATAGAGCAGGCAGGAAAGAAAGGCAGCCGGGGAAAAGCACACTCCTGGTATAGCGAGGCGGCGGGGCGATTTCGTGCCGGTCGTCCCGGCTCCGAGACGATGTGATCCGTAGGTCGACTTAACGATGAGTGCCCGCGGTCCTGAAAATGTGCCGCGGGCGAGCAGTTGCTCCCTTTTTCGGGGGGAGTGGATGTCGTCGGCGGATGGGCGATGGCAGCACCGACAGGTGAGTCGCATGATTGAACTGCTCGCGATCCGCCGACGTTTCGCGCGAGAATACTAAGCGATACAGGGTAACTAACTATGACTTAACTAAGTATGACCTATTTACAATTATTTTACAAGGCGGAACGCCAAACATCCCGCCCACCAAATACACGCAGTGTATTTTAACAAGTCGTCTCCGCCGCCCATGGTGAAGCGCCCAACGGCAAGGGGCACAGCTTCACCAGGGGGCGTGAGATCAAGCCATCCGCCACTCGGACCGTGGCGACGCGCGGGACGCCGTCGCTACCCGGGTGTAGCGCTTCCACGCGTCCCCGTTTCCATCGTAGCGGAGACGCATTGTCGTCCTTGATGAGGACTAACGACCCGACGTCGAGCCGATTGGCGGAGGTCCACCATTTGGGGCGCTGTTGCAGCGTATGGAGGTATTCATTGTGCCAGCGCCTCCAGAAGTCTTGGTGGATCCGCTGAACGAGTTGCCATCGCCCCAAGCGATTCATGGGCAACGGAGTTACGTCGGGAGTGGGGACGGCCACGAGGGGTTCCATCGTGAGGAAGTGGCCCTGAGACAAGATTTCGAGATCTAAGGGATCGGTGCTCATAGGGCAGAGGGGCCTGGAGTTCAGCACGGACTCAATCTGCGCGACGACCGTAGTGAACTCTTCGATGGATAGGATTTGGTCCCCCACCACCCGGCGAAGGTGTGTTTTAAACGACCTGACTCCCGACTCCCAGAGGCCCCCGAAATGGGGCGCGGAGGGAGGATTGAATGACCATTTTATCTTCTCTCGCTCCGCCGCGAGGCACATGTGGTTTTCGAGCTCCCGCGCGGCTCCCACAAAATTCGTGCCACAGTCACTATACAAGAGCGAGCATCGTCCGCGTCGGGCCACAAAGCGTCGCAACGCCGCGAGGAAGGAGTCCGTGGACAACGAAAAGGCTATTTCTAAGTGTATTGCTTTAACCGCGAAGCAAACAAAGAGGCACACGTACACCTTGAAGGAGGAGACTCCCCGAGCTCGACGAGTGACCATCGTGAACGGTCCCGCGAAATCAACGCCGCTTATCGAAAATGGCTTAGCCTGACTGACCCTTTCGACCGGTAGACTCGCCATGACGGGTTGGGAAGCATGCGGATTCGCGCGGAAACATTTATAGCACCTCGAGAGTACGCGTTGGATTGCGCGGTGGACTCCGAGGATCCAGAATTGTTGAGCGAGTAAGTATTGCAGCGTGCGCCTACCCGGGTGTAGGTGGGCACGGTGCACCTGTTCAACAACGAGTGCAGTTAACCTATGTTTATTAGGTAGTAGAACAGGGTGCTTGGCCTCGAAAGACAGCCCCGATTTGACGAGCCTGCCGCCCACCCTGAGAACGCCCGTAGGATCAAGGAAGGGAGCGAGTTTGAGTAGAGGCTTGGGGATCCTCTTCCCGCTTTTAAGCCGATCTATCTCCTCGCAGAAGACTTCAGATTGCGCGATTTTCACTAAAACTAACAACGCGGGCGGAATGTGACTCGAATTGATCCACGGCCAAGGTCGCGGGCACCGGCTTGGCATTAGAACGATTCGTAAATCTTAAAATATACGCAACTATTCTACAAATTTTGTCTAGTGACGAAACCCTATCTAGTAACGAGTATACGGAGTTAGGTGGATCGAGCGCGACGAGCGACACGATTCCTTCCTCCTCGCTGGGAAGAAACGTCTCGGAAGCGACAGGTTCGGCTCGGGATTCGAACTCTACCAACCACGCGGGGCCTCCCCACCACATCGAATTAGCCACTAAATCGCGGGGAAAAAGGCCACGGGAGCAATGATCCGCCGGATTGGACTCGGTGTCGACGTGGCCCCAAGCCGAGACCCGTACGTTGTCCTGAATGCGGGCAACGCGGTTGCGAACAAAAGTTTTCCACCGTTGTGGAGACGAGCGAATCCAGGCAAGGACGACCTCGGCATCCGACCAAGCATATTCGTCATCAATGTTAAGATGTCGCTGAAGGACCTGACGAACGTAAGCGATCAACTTTGATAGTAATAGAGCTGCACAGAGCTCCATACGGGGTATTGTAATAGGCCTAAGTGGCGCGACTTTAGATCTAGCGCACAGTAAGCGAATGACTACACCATCTCGCGTAACAAAGCGCAAATAAATTACGGCTCCGTAACCCAGTTCACTGGCATCGCAAAAGCCATGAAGCTCGCAACGGACTACATTGAGCGGATCAAACGAGCGAGGAACGCGGAGGGAAGCTAACGCGTCGAACTCGGCCTGAAAGCGTTCCCAACTGCGACTGATATCTATCGGAGGCTCGTCGTCCCATTCCAGCTGCAGCGTCCACAAGCGTTGAATTAGGCATTTCGCCGTGAACGTGAGTGGAGCCAAGAATCCCAAAGGGTCGAAAATCCGCGCCACCTCCGACAAGATAGTACGTTTAGTACATTTACGGTCCAAAGGGTTAACTTGAAATCCGAAGCAGTCGGATTGTGAGTGCCACCGCAGGCCTAAGACTTTGAAAGATTGATCCTCGCTCGATTCAAACGACAACATAGAGTGACTGCACAACTGCGGGTCGAGCCCATCCAATGCGGCGGGATGGCTACTCGCCCATTTTCTAAGTTCGAAGCCGGCGCTCCGGAGTAGCGATAACAATTAATCGCGAAGCGCGCGAGCCTGTTCCACCGTCCGAACGCTAGTCACTACGTCGTCCACATACAGCGCCTCGAATAGGGCCGCGAAAGCTAGAGGATATTTGTCACGGTACTCGAGAGCTAGCTGGAGCAAGCAATAGATCGCTAGGAACGGGGAGGAAGTGAAGCCGAACGTAACCGTTTCGAGAAGGTAATCAAGGGTCGGATCCGACTCCGAGAAACGCCAGACAATGCGTTGATAATTGAATTGCTCCGGATTTATCCATATTTGGCGAAACATCTGCTTCACGTCCGCGGTTAGAGCCACCGGTTCGGCGCGAAACCTAAGCAGGATGGCGAACAGGTCCTGCTGTAATTTTGGACCGCTGAGCAATGTATCGTTTATCGATAGACCGTTGGGGCAGCGCGACGAGGCGTTAAACACTACCCGCAATTTGGTGGTGGTGCTATCGAGTTTGTATACGCCATGGTGAGGTAAGTAATAAATATGACCATCCGACGGGAATGGATTCTTGATTAATTCCATATGACCGCTATCGAGATAGTCTTGCATGAAATTATTGTAACTAATCCTAAAGTCGGGATTTGACTTGAAACGGCGCTCGAGCGCGCGGAGACGCCCAACAGCTATTGAGCGCGAGTCGACGAATGTAGGAGGATCTGACGCAAAGGGGTACGAAACGACGAAACGACCCGAGTGGTCACGATAGGTGGTCTTTGCGAAGATCTCCCTACATCGACGATCTTCTTCCGAACCAGACGTGTGTTCCGGAACCTCTTCCAACTGCCAAAATTTACCCACTGCGGTCTCGATCGACTCGAGAGTGGTCGCGAACGAGTGCAGGGGTGTTACTTGTAACGACGGGGACACCGCGCCAGTCAAGACCCAGCCGAAAACTGTGTTGAAGGCGTCCGGTTCCCCTTCCCTTCCTTTGCGACGACCGTCACGTAATACTGAGACGAACGATTCCGCCCCCAGTAAAATGTCAATGCTGCCGGGTAGGTGATACTCGGGATCCGCGAGCGGCAATCCCTTTAAGTGCTTCCACGATCGGACGGCGACTTTACTACTTGGCAACGGCGGTGTTATGCGCGGAAGAACCGTGGCCTCGATGGGAAAGCGAATGTCATCGCGACCGCGGGCACGGAGAACAAACGACGTAAGGCCCTTCGTGGTGGCCGCCTTTGTCTCGTTTATCGCGAAAACCGCAGCAGAGTGCCTAGTTCGCCGGAAGCCGCCTTTCTGAAGGCAGCCTTCAGTTACAAAATTCGCCTGGCTCGCGCTATCTAAGAGTACGCGAACAGGGAACGCGTTGCCGTGTGAATCGATCAATTTTGCTCGGACGGTGGACAACAGCACGACGCTATTGGCGAGACTAGCCATTGTCACGAGCGGTTTGTCTTCCGTTTCGATTTCGATCGCGGTGCCCTGGGCGGCGGGAGTCGCTGCCGCCGGCTCGGCCGTAGGGGCTGGTCCCGAGCTGTGCCCGAAGTGCAACAGCGTATGGTGCTTCATGCTACAAGATCGACATGTCTACGCGGAAGGACAATTCTTCACGCCGTGACCCGAGTGAAGACAGTTAAGGCACAATTTCAAATCGCGAGCGGTCGATAATCTCTCCTTCGACGAAAGTTTGAGAAACCGAGCGCATTTGGTTATGTTATGTTGCTCTTTACAGACGGGGCAATCCTTTGTGTGCGTCACAAATGACGAAACCGCCGCGAAAGTCGATTTGAGCGACAATGAGGACGGGCCCGAGATGGCCTCAAGAACTTTACAATGCTCGGAAAGAAACTTGATGAGTTGAGCGTACCGCGGTATCTCCTCGGCCCGATGAATCGACTCGAACTTTTCGCGCAATGATCGGGGGAGCTTTTCTAACAGGAAGTGTAGCAGGATAAAATCCCACGAATCGGTCGGGAACTTCATCAAGTTTAGCGCGCGCGTGTTTTCGGTGAACGCATCTACCAGGCTATGGAGTGCATCAGCCGTTTCGGATTTCAACGGTTTAGCCTCGCGTATTGACCTTAGGTGGTGATCCGCTAACTTTCTTCTATTTCGATATCGGTCGAGCAGCGCCTCATAAGCGATCGCGTAATACTCCGCGGAAAGGGGGAGGTTCTTCACGACATTGAGCGCTTCCCCTTTCAAGGAGGCCACCAGGTATTGGTATTTCTCCATGGAGGAGATACTCCGGTTCTCGTGAATGGAAACGTTAAACAACGCGATGAACGAGGGCCAAAGCGCGAGATCTCCCGAGAATTGCGGCAGTGCGATCTTGGGCAATTTAATGGCCGATGAATTGCCCGAAGGCTGAGCCTGAGCCGTTCCGGGCGTCGCGCCCGTGAGCGAGTAATACCGTCCCTTCACTGCATAATGCAGTTTATCAAACTCCGCCCGAATCACGTCTTCGGCTTCGAACTCGGCTGTCTCCTGAATGACCTTAAGGTGCGCGGTCTCGAACTCCTCGGCGATCCTCGCCACGCTCGAGTAGCGGGCCAAAAAGTTCTCGCGTATCATCGCCTCCGTCGAGGCTTTCTGGGCGAGCGCATGGATCTCCCGCATCCGCCGGACGCATAATTCGCGGCAAGATGGAGCCGACTTTGTCTTGGACATGTTGCGCTGATACGACCAATGGCAGCTAACGACAATTAACGCCCAAGGCGCTCAACAACAGCACGCAGCACGACAAGGGCAAAACCGCGAATAGTAAACAATTAGGATCGAAGAGGCGAGTTAGGATCTACGGAGCAGGAACGGTTGAAGGACGGCGAAAGCCTAACTTGAGCTCGAGGCAATGGCAACCGATTCCGCACGAAAATAATATACCGAAGCACAATAGGCTTCAAGTTCGGAATGCTAGAAACAACAACACTGTTCCGCTCGCCAAGGTGACGAATAACGGATGGCCCGGTTCGAATGCCTACACGAAGGCACGACTGAATATCCACGAGAGAATATTCTTCTATACAATGTAGTAAATCGTATTATTCGCGATATCGAAAATTTGATTCACGCACGAATCGGGAAACGCGAACGCAAGGAGGCGGGAAGGCAGCCTATCCCAGGTAGCAAAGTGACGTCTGTTTAACGTCATTTTTTGGTCATGTTCTGACGATTGCAACGTTATGAAATGACGTCAAAGTGCCGTAAAAATGACGTACTTTTGTCTCATCTCCGTGACGTCATATATTGACGTCACTAATACGTAATTAATGACGTCGCCGTTACGAAATGAAAGTATGTCAGATTTTGAACATTTGGACGTCATCTTGGAATGGCAGTCACAAGACTGACCATAAAATGTCGTCAAATAGACGACAACTTTTTAATCTACATTATTTTTTATGAAATTAAAATGTTAAAATGTCCACTTGATAAACGTTTATAAAAAAAACGTTTTTCTTCTTTATCTATGAAAAAAAAAACGCTTTTTTAACTGTTTCTTTACGTATCATGTGCATATAGCCCCGCTTTCTCAAGGCGGTCACCCATCCTAGTACAGTACCGCGCCCGTGTTGCTTGACTTCGATGATCCAGTGAACAGTGACGATCTTCTGACCCTGATGCTTCCTTAGTAACTGTACTTGTCTATAACAAGTACATCTTTAAAGTGTTCAAAAATCTTGTAATGATATCTTCTTGATAGCTATAACACTGCATGAAATAGTTATCATTGTCTTATAAACGTCCATTATTAGTTGCCGACGTCATAGACCAAAAATGACTAAAAATAGACGTCATTATGTCGATGTCGTCTTCTGACGTCACTTTGCTCCTTGGGTTGGGTACTGGTCTACAAACTGACGAACCAGATACAGTCAACTAACGTCTTTTATTAGTCTAAAGTCTGACGTCTCAGATATGTCGTGTTAAAGTCAGTTAACTAACATTTTTTATTAGTCTAAAGTCTGACGTCTCAGGTACGTCGTGTTAACGTCAGTTAATTAACATCTTTTATTAGTCTAAAGTCTGACGTCTCAGGTACGTCGTATTAACGTCAGTTAACTAACATTATTTATTGGTCTATAATATGACGAACCAGGAACGTCGTATTAAAGCGATTTAACTAACGTCTTTTATTGGTCGAAATTCTGACGTCTCAGGTACGTTGTGTTAACGTCAGTTAACTAACATCTTTTATTAGTCTAAAGTCTGACGTCTCAGGTACGTCGTATTAACGTCAGTTAACTAACATTATTTATTGGTCTACAATCTGACGAACCAGGAACGTCGTATTAAAATGATTTAACTAACGTCTTTTATTGGTCGAAATTCTGACGTCTCAGATACGTCGTACAATGGATAAATAACTAACGTCATTAAATGGGCACTAATCTAACGTTACTTGGACGTTATAGTTTGGTTAAATTGTCGAAGTGTTTTTATGGTTATACAAATGACGTCAAGGGTACGTTATAATGAGGTCATTCTACGATTAGTTATTATTTCGTCAAAAAAGTCACGACATTTATACGTCTTAAGTTGGTAAAATGACGTCGTACCCAAAAAATGACGAATTATTGACGTCATATTAACGTCACCTTGCTACCTGGGATCGCACGCAATTGTACAATTACCAATAAGATAGTTGTATCGTTGTCGGCGCAGGTACCCGGTTACGACGAGCAATGCATTTTATTTAAATCGAAGTTCCAGCTACACAGGACACGAAATATATTATTATGCCGGGGACAGTGCCCACTAACAGTACTCTCGGTCGACGACAATGTGTTAACGAGAATTCCTACGATCGAAAATAATGTGTGTTTTGAGTCGAGCTGTAAGCACACAGCATCTACGAGGGATCGAACGGCGCGTTATTGTGGAGCGCGAGCCCCTTTAGAAAAAGGTGTGTACATGCGGTCGGCCCGTGACCGAGCGCCAAGGCCGCCGACAGATATGCGAATAATTATGGTTAGCTCGAGAATATTCGCGGGAGAATATTCTTCAACCAGAATATGTATAAATCGTATTGTTCGCACTATAACGAAATGACGATTTGATCGACGCGAGAGTAATTCAACGGCAAGAGCGATCCACGACAATGGCGTGCACGACAGACTCCGCGCGTGTATTCTCGTCGCGAAGCGAAACTACGTGAAGATTGCGATCGAGAGATATCGCGGCGGACGACGGAGCAGCAATACCGATTAATCGTCAATGCAATCGCGCGTACGAACTATCAACAATTAACGACGGGAGCGATTAACGACCCTGGCGTGTAATGACAAGATTCAGCGCTCGGATTCTCGTCGCGAAGCACCACGTGGAGTTGCGAACGAGAGATATCTCGGCGTACGACGATTAGCAGCACCGATGAGTCGTTAATGCAATTGCGCGAAGCTATTAAGATTAAGCAACAGTTAAACGAGCGAAAGGTCGGCGGAATACACTATCGCGATTATCCGGCTCGAAGGACCAAATGCTCGGGGGGGTGTCAGGCCCCGGATGCGAAAGGTGCGAAAGTTACTCGAAGGACCAGCGGGACTATCAGTTCCCTCACAATTCGTTTTCGCGATGGCAAAGCGCATGCAACGAAAAGATAAAGCGAAGCGACTCACCGTGTCGGCCGTCGTCCCCGGGAATCCTCCGGGCCTCGTTCTGTCCTCTGAACTCGTGACCGCTCCGTGAGTCTCGTCTCGTTCGGCGTGCGGCAGGCAAACACGTGCAAGCAAGCAAGCAGTGGATAGCAAGCAATAGAGCAGGCAGGAAAGAAAGGCAGCCGGGGAAAAGCACACTCCTGGTATAGCGAGGCGGCGGGGCGATTTCGTGCCGGTCGTCCCGGCTCCGAGACGATGTGATCCGTAGGTCGATTTAACGATGAGTGCCCGCGGTCCTGAAAATGTGCCGCGGGCGAGCAGTTGCTCCCTTTTTCGGGGGGAGTGGATGTCGTCGGCGGATGGGCGATGGCAGCACCGACAGGTGAGTCGCATGATTGAACTGCTCGCGATCCGCCGACGTTTCGCGCGAGAATACTAAGCGATACAGGGTAACTAACTATGACTTAACTAAGTATGACCTATTTACAATTATTTTACAAGGCGGAACGCCTAACATATATATATATATATATATAAATTAAGGTAGCCAAATGCCTCGTCATCTAATTAGTGACGCGCATGAGTGGATTAACGAGATTCCCACTGTCCCTATCTACTATCTAGCGAAACCACTGCCAAGGGAACGGGCTTGGAAAAATTAGCGGAGAAAGAAGACCCTGTTGAGCTTGACTCCAGTCTGGCACTGTAAGGAGACATGAGAGGTGTAGCATAAGTGGGAGATGGGAACATCGCCGGTAAAATACCACTACTTTCATCGTTTCCTTACTTACTCGGTTAGGCGGAGCGCGTGCCCCGAGGGCTTCGTGCCCCGGCGGTCACGGTGTTCTAGAGCCAAGCGTGTCAGAGTGGCGTGAGGCCTCGCGGCCGATCGCCGTTAATACTCCCGCGTGATCCGATTCGAGGACACTGCCAGGCGGGGAGTTTGACTGGGACGAATCCCATAATTAATATAAATTAAAATTTGTTAACGTAATATATAGAAATTCCGATTTTTAGATTACTATTTTCATTAATTCATATATATATATATATATATATTATAAGTATTTATATATATAAAATTTAATTATCCTCAGTATTTTTATTACCATTAAGGCAATTATACATATTTCAGCATAGTATGAAGAGAAGACATATTTAGTATGGTAATTTTTTTTTACGTGCGTTCTACATATAGTAAAATGCGCTGTCGAAAAAGTCCCATACTTGATGGAAATATTTACTTCTGCGTATAGTTTTATTCTTTGCTCTCTAAATTTCCTATACTTTCTTGAAATCTTTTGCATATTATGACTATATCCTAGCCGTGCAAGATTAGTATGGTATTTGTTCCTGTATACTTGTATCTTCGAGAAAAATTTTCTGCGTGTATGGACCGGCTCGTAAAGATATCTGATTTGCGAATCACTTACTCCAATAATCGATTGATTTATATCCTACATATTCCTTTGTTAATTCCTGGAATATATAAAATTTATAAACCCCTACCACTACCCGCCAAACAGACGTTTGACGAAACAAAATTTGTCGTAATTAAATCCGATGCGGAATACATTGGAATAAACGAAGACACCGACAGCTTCTACGAATTCCGAGAAGGAGAGCTGCGCGAATGCGCATCGCTCGACGCCGCGTTTATCTGCCCGGTCGTCTTTCCCTTAAAAAAGATACGGCAAACGATTAGCTGCAATATTGAATTATTATTGAATAAAAATATGGAAATAAAGTATTGCCAAATAGTATTGCAAGAACTAGGAGAAACATATTGGAAGTCTTTAACCACGCCTGGAAATTGGATCTATACAACAAGGAAACAAGAAATAATTCGTATAGAATGCCAACAAATTAAACAGGTGGAAATAAATAATTCTGGCATCATTTCCGTACAACAAGGATGCAAAATTAGAGCAGGAACCACAACGATGAGTCATCCATCTATTCGTACGATGAAATTCACACAGCATTATGCTCCGACAGGGGAGAACACGATAACTAGGTATCGTGTAAAGTAAAGATTTATATTATATTTATTTTGAGCTTTAATACTGCATATCTCGAAAACTAAAGCAGTTAGCCCTATAAGACCTATATAATTTTTTGTTCAGCGTAAAAAATACTACCAGAAACCACAGTCAAATCAAGGGGCCCTAGTTATCATGTTCGTGCCCTCCGACAAATAATTTAAGCGTTCTACAATTATACGAGCCTATTCGTAAACAATACCAAATTGACTTGACAGAAGCAGCACACGAGCTATGGACAATGAATAACAGCCACGTAGAGACGACTTTTGATGACATCATTGAGAAAGCCCGCCAGATCAAGAACAGGAAGATGCAAGAACAAAGGTTTATCGCCTATAGCGCAGTAGGATGTGGCATGGGTGTTCTAGGAACACTTATGGTCATCATCTTGCTGATAAGTCGGAGTTCTTGGATCGGCAGTACTGCGAATCTGCTTTATGCACGATGCTGCCGTAAGAAAGAAACCAAGGGATCTACCCCTTGCCCCTCGGTAGAGAATAAAAGCCGAGCCTGAATGCGGACAGTCTAACTCGGAGATTAAAGCACATAAAATCAGTATACGCGAAGCCGAAGAAGTACATGCGAACGACAAGGCACCAGGAGACGAAAAGGGGCAGCAACAAACGCAGAAACAACTCGTAAGTGACCGAACCTAAAAGACCCTGCAATATATTTAGTCTTTGGTACGATCACTTTCACAGCATGCAAAAGAACAGCCACAACCGAAGCAATTACCGACAGTGGCATAGGATCCTGGGGAGACTAAGGCGAATCATATTAGCGATGCCTGGCTTGAATGACTGCTCGACTTCAGCACAGCGCAATCTTACACAAGGTCACCACCAGAACAGCGATCACCACCGGAGCGCGACCCAAACCTTTACACTACTACCCTTCTCCTCTCACTCTAACCCTTTGGACCAACAGCTTAACGTCTCTTCCGAAAGACGGAGCCCAGTTTGCTCCGCACAAGAGCCTATCTTGCACGGAGGGGCGCAGCTGCCGGAAAAACATTCCATGTTTACATGGCTCTAGTGGATTCGAACCTGGTTCCTCAGATTACGAGTCTGGCGCTCTACCACTAGACCACATGGCAGTGTGCCGCCCTAAAAAAAAAATATATTATATATTATATACTTGTTTTGCTTCATAATCAATCAATTAATCTACTATGCGTTAAATTCTGATACACAAATATATATATATACCCATGTATCTTATATATTTAGCCATTATATTATAATTCGTATAATTATTTTATTGCTTTCTTATAGAGTAAGCTTTGTTTTCGTAAATTCGTATATGAATCTTTGATTGCGTATAAAGTTGGCTCTAATCAACCAAATTTAAAAGAATTATATATAAAATAGAGGTAGAAGAAACCAAAGAAAAGATTGTTTTTTGAATTTTTGATGTCAATATGTTCAGAGTGTTCTAAAACGTCGAAATATTGCATTAAAAAAAATGTCTGTATGTGTGTATGTATGTATGTGCCAAATTTACCGAAATTTCTATAACTCCAGAACTAATCAACCAAATCTCAACGAATTATATATGAAATAGGGGTAGAAAAGACTGAAGAATATAATAGAAGGGTATTTATGCATAAAAGGGGCCTCCTCTCCGATTTCAATGACCTTGACATATGTTGTCAAGGTCACCCTCCTGAGTGACCTTCAGAAGTTTTTAGCCGTCGGTCGTTACTCGTTAAAAAGTTATTAACAAAAAAAAGTTTGGAAAATATAGCAGCTATTTTGAATATTGGAAGGCATAAATATAACATATCAAAGTACATGCGTGGGCAGAGATCCCAGGTTTAGGTCGCTGCTGCATAGCCGTGGCTGTGGAGGGGATAGGATCGCGTCACGTGACGCTGACGCACACAAGCCAAGCGCCCCGTGTACATGTGCGCTCGGCGTTCGGCCAGCCTCGGCCAGCTAGAGAGAGCAAACATGCTATGCTCTTTCTCTTTCTCTCTTGAACCGGCGCGTCGCACAGTGGTCCAGAATGTGAATTTAGCGGCTCAAAATTAATAAATTAAACTAATCTTTTTCAAACATGTACCTTATAGGTTTTTGGGGTCGCTGATTCCGAATCTGATGTCAAAAACTGTAAATTTAAAATGGCGGATCCAATATGGCGACCAAAACTACTTTTTTAGGTCGAATATGCATGAAAGTCGGCACTAAAGGGTTTTCGAGATCGCTAATTCCAAATATGATGTCAAGAATTGTAAATTCAAAATGGCGGATCTAATATGGCGACTGAAACTACCGTTTTGTATCAAATATGCATAAAAATCGGTGCTAAGGCTAATAACAAGCAGTAAATAATAAATACGTATCCCCCCCCCCTGCTTCCGCACGTGCGCGCAATATAAAATGCTTACGTAATTCTAGTATTTTGCAAAAAAATTCAAGAAAAATTTCGTTGTGAAATGGGATTATTGGTTGATGTTGTTCTTCAAGGTATTATTTATTTTACATTTACACTATAAAATTTGTATATTATATATAAAAATAACTACATTTTAACATATTAATTAGTAAACAAAAATAATCTAAATATTCGAAAGTGGAATTCGGATTGTTACTGTTAACATTTAGATATATAGATCTGTAATATAAATAATATATATATCCTTATACTATATATTCAATTTATAATTCCTCATTATCAGACTCAGAATCCGTTAAATCTTCATTTCCATCCAATAATTGTTTTGCTTCGTCAGAAAATACAATCTTCTTTCTCGTAGAAAGTTTCGTCAATAAGGAAATAAATGGATCCGATGATGCAAGAAGCCTCTGAAATAAATCTCTATTACAATTTATTCTCGAATTTTTTCGAGTGTGAAATTGCCGGAACATTTTGTAATCTTTATTCCTGGCTTCTTGCGCTTCTTCTGATAATTGTCCTGAAAATGAAGGATTTTTTAAACAAAATTGAACTATTGCAGTAATTTAGAGATATGCGCATGCGTTTTGGAAAAATAAATACTTACCAATCGGTAGAAGTGCATGACGAATTACTTCAGCGCCATGAATTAAAATTTTATGAACGCTTGCGGGCATGTAAAACCATGGATAAAGTGCTAAGAAAAGTTTTGCAGTCTCTATACCATAGTTTTGAAATTTTTTTATGTTTATATTACGCCCACTTGCCATTACCGATAAAATATTGTTAAACCGATTAATTAAATTAACATCAATTCCGGTTATTTGTGCTGATTTTTCTGCGTGTTTGAAAAAACATCGTGCGGTATTTCCGTCATTAGTTGTACCATGACCTACATTGTACATAACATTAAGTTTTTTTATGTACATACACCTTTAGATTTAAAATTATTAATTTTTATTTATTTTATGGAGAAAAATGGAGGTTAGCGATTAAGATATACGGATATACATATTTATATATTACAGATCTATCTGGATGTTAACAGTAGCAATGAATTCCACTTTTTAATATTTAGATTATTTTCGTTAACTAATTAATAAATTGAAAAGTAGTTATTTGTATATATTTTAATATACAATGAATAATACCTTGAAGAACAACATCAACTAATAATCCCATTTCCGAACGAAATTTTTCTTGAATTTCTTTTTTTCTGGCAGCAAACAATTTTTTATTTTTTTCTGATCTTACCTGCATATAAAAGTTATATTCATAATAACATATTCATTCATTCAATATTTATTTATAAATCTGTATAAATTACTATACCTGCCAAGATTTAAAATGTAATCTGTATGAAATATGTAGTAAACATTCAAAAAAGCGTATCCACGCATGGAGTGTAGATAAGCCAAATTTATAATTCTCGGAATTCGGCTTCATATTCAAAACTTTTTCTAAATTGTTATTAGTTTTAGGAGTCGATCCGCAAATGTAGCATGCTTGGCTCGATGATCCTGTCATAGAATTACATACCTAAAATATTTCAATTTTATTGTAGAAATCATACGTACAGAATGTGAAGATTGAAACACTTGAAGAAAATATGGTAATAACTTTTTCATTGATCTGGGTCTCTAAATCGCTTTTTATTCGGTGAAAATTTCTATTTTTTCCACTTCTGTCTGTACAGAATTGTTAACGATTGTACTTACTTTTCCATCGATCATAGAAAAAATTAATGTATGTTTGATTCGTAATTCTTTTCCCTCATTTATTATCGTTGTGGGTATTAATCGGCTGATTTCAGATTCAACATCTTTTACTTCTTCCAAAGTACTGTCAATCGTCTCTTTCTTAAAACAGAATTTTATGGGCCTGCAGAATCTCGTCGAAGAGGGTCTCGGATTTTGCCAAACAACAATATTTTGTTCATCAACCAAACAACGAAGCTGTAGTGGCACTAATGAGAACAAAAATAGATCACTGTCCGTGATTGTTGTTGAATAGGAGGAATCAAATTTTTGTTTGTACTGCGCGTGGCCACTACTGCCATCGCATCCCCACTTGCACAGCATCTCAAAATGTGTCGTATTTAATTCAATTTTTCTAAAATTGAGTGATTGGATGATACGTGATGCTGTATGATTCAATAGATTTTGAATTGAAACTTTGCAAGTGGATTCCGAAATGTATAAATCATCCGGATAACACAATTTTTTTGCATTTATTATATTGTTGTACGGAGGATAAATATTACAATTCCTTTTTTTCGCACCTATCCGGACATTTTGATATTGTTGTCTTGTCAAATCGTTTTCAAGAAAAAAACACAGCGCTTCATCGACAGTATACGGAACAGGCCTTTTCATATTGCCCGTATTTTTAAGACCTTTTCTAATTTTAGAAGCTCTTGTACGGTTTTTGGATATATCATTAATGAGCTGGGCAGTACATCTGTTGCCCGATTTTTGCATCACAATCTTTGCCGCATGCAACAATTCTGAAGCCGTGTAAGTTTTAATTAACTCCTCAACCTTTCTTCTTTTCGAAGCTTTTGAACTTTCGGTAAAAGCCTTTTTTGGTCGTCCAACATTAGATAATTTTTTAATTTTGAAAGGAACAATAAATGCTGTTTTTAGCCACTCGGCATTTTTTTCCATAAATACTTTGTACATTCTATTACATTTAACCCATCTTTTATTTAATGTTAATGAAAAGTTCAATATTAAAGATTTTATTTTATTTTCATATTCAGGTTCCCAATTATATTGCTCATACTTTTGACGTATTATTTTTAATACGTCATTAGAGTGCCAGACTAGAGTCAAGCTCAACAGGGTCTTCTTTCCCCGCTAATTTTTCCAAGCCCGTTCCCTTGGCAGTGGTTTCGCTAGATAGTAGATAGGGACAGTGGGAATCTCGTTAATCCATTCATGCGCGTCACTAATTAGATGACGAGGCATTTGGCTACCTTAAGAGAGTCATAGTTACTCCCGCCGTTTACCCGCGCTTGCTTGAATTTCTTCACGTTGACATTCAGAGCACTGGGCAGAAATCACATTGCGTCAACACCCGCGAGGGCCATCGCAATGCTTTGTTTTAATTAGACAGTCGGATTCCCCTAGTCCGTGCCAGTTCTGAGCTGAGCGTTGAATGGCGGCCGAAGAGGCCGATTTATCGAGAAATCATTAATAAATGATTTCTCGATTTAATACATTGTGGTTTCAATGGCCCTTCATTGCGCAAAGTATGAAACAAATCGTTATATGTCAAATCGTTATTAGTTACACCATTCATGGTATCAGTATTTTCATTCATTTATCTATAATAAAATAAATACACAGAATAATAAAAGATGTAGACATATTTTCGAACCTCATATATACACCCACCCACAACGAATAATAGATACGTAATATAAAAAAGTAAAAACGTGATACGTACAATAATGATGTATATCGAGATATTAAATAGTGTCCTTTATAGCAGTGTAGAACATCATATATGATATGTCAATTTTATGTAGTTTGGGAAAGAAACTCGTATGCTTTGTATGACTTCTTTATTTGGAGACTGCCTACACTTATGTGTGTCTCCCGTTGTTATTAAAAAAAAAAAAGTGAGAGAGAGGGAGGGGGGCATCATGCAATTGTCTAAAATCGCCCGGGCCGCGGCCGTGCCCATGCCGCCCGCGCGGGTCGAGCTTGTCTCGCGCTCGCTTGCATGGATTGGGTAAAAAATACGTCACAGAAGACGCAAATGCGAATCAATGCAAACAATTTTTTTTTTATTCGATAACGATATATTTGTACTATATTTTCATCATAGTTACAACAGAGTAAAACGGGGTAATTTTTAGTAATACTACAATATATCAACAAATTGATTAAAATATCATACTTACTTCAGACATATATGTATTTTTTATAAGATTAAATATATATATGAGTACATTTAATACATTTACCTGCAACTTTGATACTTGTTGTAGTAAAATAAAACATTAAACTAGTTTATTATCAACTGAAATTGTCAAAAGTAAAACAAGAATAGCATCGCGCGCGATGACGATTTTCATTGAGTTTTCACGTTGTATTTGTGCTTGTTCTTCACTAAACTCATGATTTAACACAATTTTTTGTTCAAAAATGCATTTTTAACTTTAACTGGGATGTGTACTTCAAAGTTATAACGATTAATATTTTTGTTTGTCACTTTGAAAAAACGGGTTTTGAGCCGCTAAATTCACATTCTGGACCACTGTGCGTCGTCAGCCACGCGGACGAAATACGTATATTAACGGCTTGACTGTCGCGTGCCTCTTTCTACACTACATGCGATCAGATGCGATACACTATCATATCGCTTAATGATTTTACAATCTAGAAGTTATAATCATTAATTAATTAAATTATAATTTCTTGTGTATATAAAAAGTATTAACTTAAAATTAAGGAAGTAAAGGATAGAAAAAGAAAATGAAATCCACTCTTGGCCAACGTGTACGTCTTTTTCTTACAAAATCATCTGTTAGTAATTTAAAAAGATGATTTATAATTAGCACAATAAAATGTAAACAAAGAATTTATATTAAGGTTTTATTACATGCTAGTGGATAAATTATTCTAATAATATATTTGTTATTTTACTAATAAAAAATATATGTAATAAAATAAAAGAGAGAAATTATTTTTACAACAAAATAAATAATTTTTTAAATAAAGCTGAAGGTTTATTTGAGCCAACGCATGATATTTCCATACAATTTACTTATTTAAGATTTCATATTTGAACATGGTTCGTCTTTTCATTTGGAATTAATGATTAAAATAACAAAATTATCGATTTATGGTAAAATTAAGAAAAATATCGAGTAAAAGTAATTAAGCAAGGAACAAATATTTCTGTTATGTAAATTTTTTTTTAATAGACGACGTACACATTGTTGCTCAACGGAAACCGCGAGAAAGTGGTGGTCTCTTCCGTCAGTAGGAAATGTAAAAGATTATTTTCTTTAATATAATATTAAAGAAAATAACTTCTACATTTCCAATGAATGAATGAATGAATAAATGAATATTTAATGTAAATAGGATAGAAGATAGATAGAAATAGATAGAATAGATAGAATAAAGGATAGTTAAAAGGATAGACACAAGATAGATATAAAAGAATAAATAAAATAGAAAAGAATATAAAGGATAGAGAATAGAAAAGCAAAAGTAATATATAGAGAATATTATGATAATTTTAAGATCACTTTTCACAATTTATAATTAACAGAATGTGGAATAAAATCGTATATATGTATATAGAAAAAATTAAAAAAATTACATTTATAAATGTATGCATACATTCATAAATGAATTGTTTTCTATATTATACGATGCAAAAAATTATTAACATAATTGTATTCTTTATCTGTTATGAATTATAAATTGTGTAAAGTGACCTTTATACAAGAAGTACTAAATAATTTAAATTGTTTCGATTTTTTTAATAAATATATTTTTGATCTTATTAAAGATTGAAATGAAATAAATTGAAAGTTCTAATTCTTAGTCTAATAAAATTTTTTATTAGAATAAAAAGAGCAATCAATAAAATTTTATAATATTTCAAAATTTTGCATTTTCGATCAAGTACAGGATTGCAACAAAATAAAAAATCGAGTCGGTCGAAATTATTTAGTACTTCTAGTATTTAACTGGTAAAAGCGCACATGCTTACATTACTTAATGTAATATAATGTTTTAAATAATATAGTATATGTTAATAAAAAAATATTTTCAAAATATAGTTAAATATTTACAATTGTAAATAATGATTAAAATTAACAAAACAAATAATTTAATAAAAATAATATAAACATTAATAGAATCTAATTTATATATCACAGAATATATATATATATATATATATATATATCACAGATGGTGTGTATATATATATCACAGAAATATGTATGAAATATATATATATATATATATATATATATATATATGTATATATATCACAGATC
Organism: Temnothorax nylanderi; assembly: GCF_030848795.1. Taxonomy (NCBI): domain Eukaryota; kingdom Metazoa; phylum Arthropoda; class Insecta; order Hymenoptera; family Formicidae; genus Temnothorax; species Temnothorax nylanderi. The sequence continues at coordinate 59,308 of NW_027249403.1, forward strand.
AGATGGAGGAAATAATCTTTTTATGTATCTTAATATATGTCATCTATATATTTTTTAGACACTGCATTCAAAACAAAATACGGAATGTTTTTTGATTCTGTCATGGAAATGTCATGGAAAAAAATGTTCTTTTTAAGAAATGTCATACTTAAAACTAAAATTTTGGAGTCAAAATTGTAGTTTATGTAAAACAGTATTTTGTCTACAAAAACAGTATTTTCAAAGATAAAATTTAAATTTAAAAGCATTTTTTAATATTTTGAAATATTTTCCATTAAAATATGTACATTATATTTATTCGTTCATTCTATTGAATATCAAATAAAGAATTATTTTGCTTTTAAATGATTATTTTTAATACAGGGTGTTTCTTAAAGACCGCCCACTAAATACATAGTGATACAAAACTGAGTCGAAAAGTCCTGAACCATTTTTTTCTATAATGCTTAATAAAGCAGTATAGAAAAAAATGGTTCAGGACTTTTCGACTAAGTTTTTAATGAGGTTTAACACTATGTACTTAGTGGGCGGTTTTTAAGAAACACCCTGTATATTGTAATGAATTAAATTTTTTTACAAAAACGCATTATAATTGTAAAATAATATATTTTTGTTCCTTGAAATATGTGTACATTTTTATATTTTTTAAATAATTTTTTTCTATATATACACCAATTTTATTAATGTTCACTTTGCATTTTATCATTCATTTATTTTATTATTTTATTATTTATAGAAAATAGAGTACCACTGGATTTAGTGTTATATAATATGCATCACGGAGAAATTATTTCATCTGATTTTGCTTGTTATATATGTATATTAGGGTGATTCAAAAAAACCTTCTTTTTTTATTTTTCGCGATACACCCCAAAATATCAAAGCTTACCTAAAAAAAGAATTTTCCGTAAAAGGGGAGCAAAATCGAACAAGTTTTAGAGGTCGCTACCAGCGATTTTCAATATTTTCGATTAAAAAATCGGTTTTTTTTTCAAATATTCAAAATTGCATAACTTTTCGAGTTTTAATGATAGAGGCATGAAATTTTCAGGGAATCTTCGTCAATTCATGTAGTTTATGAATATTGAGTTAAAAAATTTATTTTCGGAAACAATTTTTTTACGTTTCTTTTGTTTATAATAAAAAAATAATTGTCTATAACTAATAGGCGCCAGCGATCTGGGACTTGGTTTTGATTTTAAATTACATCTAGGTAATCCAAAAACACATTTCAATAATCAAATGCTTGAACATCTTCCCTAGGGAGGGAGAGTAGTTACTTTCGGGGCGAAAATAGCGTTTTTCAGACTCGTGTGATTTGCCGCCCGAGCCGAAGGCGAGGGCGGCAAACTTCACACTCGTCTGAAAAACGTTATTTTCACCCATTGGTGCACACGATATTTTTCACAATATCTTTATCACAATATACTATTTTTTGTCAATTGGGAAAATTATTGTGTTTGCATACATATCAACTTTACAAGTAAGTACACATCTTACATATTATTTTTGAGATACTTAGAATCGAAATCAAAAACATAACCACAATCGTACATATTTTTCCATTGTAAATAGTTACATTCCACATTTACAATGAGTCTTAGCAATTAGACAATGAATGCCATAATTATATACTGCAGCATTTACATATTTATTAATTATAGGTCTACTTTTTGTGTTGTTTCTTTTGTTGTCCTTTGTTTCGTTTTTTCTGTCGTTTTACAAGGAAATCTTTCTCAAATATAAATATTCTTCATTGTTTATACACTCGTACAGTACTTTAAACGGAAAGATTGTTTTATGGAGTCTATTGTTTTTCAATAACGCATTTCATTCAAAAATTTCAGAATGTGGTTGATCGGTTCAGAGTTACGAAAATTACCACGTTGTAAACTTCCATCACAATGTCAAGTATTGGCACGGTTTGCATATCACCATTTCCTTGATCGAAAAACTATCAAAGAAAGTGCGAACAACGTCGCTGATGAAGTTTCAAAATGTTGGAGGCGAGTACACATACCGATTCGTTTGAAATATAGAATTCGTAAACAAATTCGAAATCTTTTTGAAACATGGCGTCGTTTGAAAAAAAAAACAAAGAGAATAAAAAAAGACAATCTGCGAAGCAAGAAAAAAACAGATTGGAGTTTTCAAAAAAAATTCAAAATCTATTCGACATTGCCCATGGAAATGTAATGAATATATTAAAAGGACAGAAGATCAAGGATTTTTTGATTCTACATCGTCAAGAAGGACGCCCAGGCCGCATCGCTTCATGCAGATTGAATTCCAGTATGAAATTGAAATCGAATGCATCCACTAGCACAACTGCATTTCATGAAAATGAACAAAACTGCGACGATTACGTATTTTCTTCATTATCAACTAATAATCCAAGTGTTGAGACAGATCTTGATGAGGAATATTCTCACTCAACGAAACAACCAAAATCAACTGAATGTTCTTCACAGAAAATAATAACTACGACTTTAGTGGGAACTTTAGATAGGACCAAAGTGAGCAACAGAAAAGCTGCAATAATCATCCCTGCAATCGCTCATTCACTCGGGCATGACGCGAAAAAAATAGCCATGAGTTATTCAACATTAAGAAGGAAGCGTGAAAAAGAACGACTGAAGTTTGCTGCAGACTTGAAAAGTTCAATGAATTTAGAACCTCCCTTGATTGTACACTGGGATGGGAAATTAATGGCATCTAATTCAGGTTATTATTCTCATAAAATTTACAATATACACTTTAATCGCTCATATTAAATATTGATTACGGTACAGCGTTTCATAAAATAATGTCAATAATGCTGAATAATTAACACAATGACATTATAGAATTAAACTGAATGTCAATAACTTTTTATTTCAGGAAATGAACAGATAGAAAGATTGCCCGTGATAGTTACGAATCCACATTCTGTTGAGCAAGTTTTAGGAGCTCCACCTTTACCAAATGCCAAGGGAAGCACCATGGCACACGCTGTTTTTGATTTACTGAAAGAATGGGAACTAGTTGAAAAGGTTCGCGGAATGTGCTATGATACTACAATATCGAACACTGGATCCAAAAATGGCGCCTGCACACTCTTGCAATTTTTGATAGAAAAAGAATTGCTTAATTTTCCTTGTCGTCATCATATATTTGAACTTGTTCTGGCATCTGTCTTTTCAACGTGTATGCCAACATCATCTGGGCCAAACGTTCCCATTTTCAAAAGATTTCAAGAAAATTGGAAAAATATTGATGTCAAGAAGTTCTGCAGTTTTGATACCGATGATTTCATTAAAAAAGTGATTGAACCTAAGAAAATTGGAATATTGAACTTCATTCGAGACACGTTACAAAAAGCTCAACCGAGAGAAGATTATAAAGAACTACTAGATTTGGCTTTAGTATTTCTCGGTAATATCTATTGCAAATATCAATCGCTTATAATCTATTATAATGGATTACAAAGTAAAGTTAATGTTTTTCAGGCGATACAACTGAACCAAGGTTTCGAGCGCCTGGAGCATTTCATCATGCGAGATGGATGGCAAAAGCCATTTATGTACTGAAAATTTACATGTTTCAAGATCAGTTTCATTTGACAGCAAGAGAGAAAAAGGCTATCAGTAGAATCGCATTGTTCATTGTTTATATTTACATATTCGGGTGGTATGAAGCCCCTCTTTCAGTCCGTGCTCCGAAAAACGATTTGGAATTCTTGAAAAACCTTTATTCTTATAAAAAGATTGATTCTGAGATATCTAAATCTGCTGCCAAAAAATTTTCTAAACACTTATGGTATTTATCAGAGGAAATGATTTTACTGTCTTTATTCGATAACAAACTTGACGCGAACACAAAAACTGAAATGGTGACGATTTTGAAGGGAAACAGTTCTCCCGGTAGGATACATATGCAATTTTCAATGGAAGAAAGGAAACTGAAGGCAGTAGTTGAGTTAGCAGATAATATTGAAAAACTGGGACTCCAAAGTTTTGTGACAGAAAAAAGCATCAGGTTTTTTCAAATTCTGGATTTGAAAACGGATTGGCTTTTTAAAATTGAACCTTCAAAATGGCTGCAAAACGAAGATTATCAGGCTTGCGAAAATATCGTAAAAAATTTAAAAGTTGTAAATGACATTGCGGAAAGAGGAGTCGCGTTGGTTCAAGAGTTCAACGCAATCCATTCCAAAGACGAGAAGCAAAAGCAAGCAATAATACTTGGAGTCGTAAAGCATCGAAAAAATATTCCAAACTTAAACAAAAAAACAATTATTAATGCTATTGAGAAAAATTAAAGCGTAAGGGCCCGTTCCCTAAAATGTGAAAAACGTGTAACATGAAACAATTAATGTGCTATAAGTTTTTTTTATCGAAACTGTAAGATGTACTTATTGTTCTTTGAAAATAAAATTATTATGACAAATTACAAAAAAAGTAACATTGTTATTAATCTATCCATTTTACAAATATGAGTCGCAGTAAAAAAACAATTATTGAATATGTAGCATTTGGATAATTTATTATTCTATCAACTTAAATTTGACAACAAAAGTTGGAATGCAATACAGACACCTAAATAAAGATTATGACATGCGTTATTTCTACATTACGGGTAACGTGGTTTTTTGAATTTGTTGTTAAAACAAATTTTTAGCAACAAATTCACCGATGTTCAAGCATTTGATTATTGAAATGTGTTTTTGGATTACCTAGATGTAATTTAAAATCAAAACCAAGTCCCAGATCGCTGGCGCCTATTAGTTATAGACAATTATTTTTTTATTATAAACAAAAGAAACGTAAAAAAATTGTTTCCGAAAATAAATTTTTTAACTCAATATTCATAAACTACATGAATTGACGAAGATTCCCTGAAAATTTCATGCCTCTATCATTAAAACTCGAAAAGTTATGCAATTTTGAATATTTGAAAAAAAAAACCGATTTTTTAATCGAAAATATTGAAAATCGCTGGTAGCGACCTCTAAAACTTGTTCGATTTTGCTCCCCTTTTACGGAAAATTCTTTTTTTAGGTAAGCTTTGATATTTTGGGGTGTATCGCGAAAAATAAAAAAAGAAGGTTTTTTTGAATCACCCTAATGTATATATTTGCATACATATTTTTTGACTCTCCACAGCTATTCAGTCCATTGAAATTGATATTATTCTTATGCAATAATGTGATGAAGTCCAATGATTAAGAGTCCATAATTTTCCAAATAAGAGCGCAGATGGTAACTTCTGCAGACTAGATTAAAGGCTCTTATGTTGTTTAAAGCCAAAATCAGAAGATTGTAGATGGAGAATTTCCGGATCTTCTTTTTCTTGTTCTTCTTTTCTTCTTATTTTTCTTCTTTAATTCTGTTACTCCGAAGTGAGACATCGGACCGTAACAGTGTTCCTCCGTATTATAGGTGGACGCGCCAATCGACAATTATTTCACTGGTCTCAAAGAAGGTGTTTATGTTACTTCTGTAGACCGAGATTTAGACTCTATGTGTAATTCAGAGTCAAATCCAGAAGAACGTTGATGAGAAATGCGCAGATCGTTTTCTTCTTATTAATCTTCTTCTTTTCTTTCTTCTTTAATTCTGTTACTCCGAAATGGGACATCGGACCGTAACAGTGTTCCTCCGTATTATAGGTGGACGTGCCAATCGACAATTATTTCACTGGTCTCAAAGAAGGTATTTATGTTACTTCTGTAGACCGAGTTTTAGACTCTATATGTAATTCAGAGTCGAAGCCAGATGACGAACTATTCTCAAGCAATTGTCTTGTTGTTATTATATCCTTCGTTTTTATTGAGCGTGATTAATATATTGACGTTCCTTGTTTTTTTCAATATTAATCCATTTTTTTATGTTGATGGAGAATATTGTTTGTAGGACGAATGGCATTTATTCCTCATTGTCAAATTCTTCAGTGTCAAAAATTCCAAATTGGAGAGTCACAAATGTGGAGGACTTTTTCAAAATGTGTGATGGCTTACATTATAATTCATATAATGATATAATCCATATCATACAATGCTAAAATCGGTGGTACTCATTGTTTTTATTAAAATGTAACGTTAAGTGTACAATCATAAAATTGGTATAATCATTTATTGTGAAATATATATAATCTTTTTAGATTCCACAATTATATTTACGATTCTAAATATGTCTGTAATTGCAACGAAATTTGTAAAAAAATTCAATTTGATGGACTATCAAATATTTATACTTTTTAATTAATAGCACAAAGAAAGAGTATATGAAAAATAATCGTGGATAAAAAGCAGAACAATTTCTTATAAGAAGGTACTCAATGTAAACAAGAATTCAATGAAATATTTTTCAAAATATTAAAAATTATTTTGAAATTGGAGGTTGTCTTTTAAATGCAGTTTTTTTACTATTTCTTTTACATTATTTTGACTAGAAAAGTATGGTCTCTAAAAGAACATTTCTAAGTAAAATTAAAGGAATTCTGTATTTTGTCTTATGTTGCATACTTTCAATTTAATATTTTAAATGAGCATTACATTAAGTAAAGTATAAGCTCTCTAAATTTCTTGGAACAAAATTTTACCCGAAATTATTGCAATTTTACTTGAAGCAATAGTGATAATATTAACACTCAAAAGGATATTTCATCTTTTATAACAATTAACATTTAGCTACACCCAAGGAGGGAATTCTCAATCCATGTAGGATCATGTTTCAGTAAATTAAGTACTTTTTTTTTCTCGATGAAATCCTACATCCCATTGCTTCAAGTAAACACATTCGTTCTTAAAATTAATAAATTTTTATAATGAAAAAAATATATATATAATATTAAATAGATTCCGCATTCTTTCTACTTGAAATGGAACGAGTAGTTGATAATATTCGGAATACTAAATTCTCTATTTTTGTTAACGAAACATCAGACATAACAAATAATAAATGGATGACGTTTTTTGTAAGATGTGTAGATTCTGAAACCTTACATGTTCGATCACAATTAGTAAAATTGATTGAAATTGATGCAAGAGATTGTAGTGCAGAGAAATTATTTAATGCATTTCAATCTGAAATGCATAAACTTCAGATTCTATTTCTAAATATTCTTGCCCTGTCATGCGACAATGCGTCTGTCATGACAGGAAAACATTTATCGTTTAAAACAAAACTTGAGACAAAGTGTAAAAATTTATTAACATTTTCATGTCCTTGTCATTCCGCCGCATTAGCGGCGCACGCTGCATGCGCTAAATTGCCCGATTTTTGTGAAGAATTTTTAAGAAAAATTGCCAGTTATATTAACAGTAGTCCAAAGCGTTCTGCTATTTTCAATGAATTTTGTGAATGTTTTCAAGATACAAATCGAAAAATTTTAAAGTTATGCGATACTCGATGGCTCTCACATTATATGTGTGTTGATAGACTTCTTGAATCGTGGGATACGATGCAACATTTTCTAAACGAAATAGTTGTAGGCGACAAAAAATCTGCTGAACCTTTATTAGCTTGTATGATAAACGTAGAAACAAAACCATATTTTCTATTTTTAAAATATATCAAGAGACACGGTAGTGTCTCGCGCCAAGTACACGCGGAGCGAGACCAACCGTGACTCTTTTACGCGACGCGACGGGTTGCGAGTACTCGAGATGTTGAGATCTCGATAACGAGTGAACGGATCAAGTTCTAAGTAGGCTTGATCGATAGCTTAGGGTCGACTTGGGGGGGGGGGGGGGTATCTCCTATAATATTTTCCGCTACGTGCCCTACGAGCGGAGATATTGGGACGCAAAGTCCAAATGTGAAAAATTTTATTTAAGATACTCCTCCTCCTCCTCCTCCTCCTCCTAACGCTGCGATTATAACATACATATAACAGAGTAATGTCACTTTCACTTTTTCGACACTGGCGGCGCTTTCGCCAGCGCGCTGTCACAGTCAGTTCAGTTAATACGTGTGTGTAAGTGTGTACTGCGCGCAGTGCAGATAGTGCGTTCAGTGCGCTGTCACTGACAGTTCAGTTAACCTATCGAGAGACACGGTAGTGTCGGAGCGAGACCGACCGTGACTCTTTACGCGACGCGACGATTAATTGAAGGTAATTGTTTTATATGTAATTATATATCTATTATTCTATATATATTACTGTTACTTACTATACTACGTTTACGCGATTACGCGAGTGTTTACACAGGTTAACCTAGATATATTGACGGCATGGAGCTGATGCCGAAGAGATCCCGTTTACGCGAAGGAATTATCGTAAGTTATCGTATCGTTTTCGTAAGTTACTATACAGAATTAAGTAACGCTCGCGTAAACGTAGTATAGGTTAGATTACCGGTTTGTCTTTGTTACTCATTGCCAAAAAAGAAAGATAGAACGACGTTTGTGTCGGCTTGTGTCACTTGCTGGAAAGCTCCCTATGTATGCAAGTCTAACGCCTATTGAGTTAATATGAAATAATTTTCCTAAATGTAATAAAAATAACACGATGTTATATATGCGGTTTGCCGTGATTATATATATATATATATATATACACATGTGATTTCTGCCCAGTGCTCTGAATGTTATGTGATTTTCGCCCAGTGCTCTGAATGTCATCTAGTCATACATATCATGCTTTGATACAAGGAACGTGAAAAAGAGCAGGAAAAGAAAAGAACAAACAGAAGAGACAGATTCAAGCTTTGTCTTTTAATCTGGATGAAGACAATGCCGAAAAATCCCCGCAGTCAGAAAATGAGCAATCTGATGGCCTCGCGATTAAGAAGATTAAGAAAAATCCAGATGTAGATACAAGTTTCTTGCCAGATAGGGAAAGGAAGGAGGAGGAAAATAAACTTAAGGAAGAATTGAGGCAAGAATGGGCTAGAAAGCAGAACGCGTTGAAGGAAGAAGACATTGAGATCACATTCAGTTATTGGGATGGATCTGGCTATCGTCGGAGTGTTATAATGAAGAAAGGTGAATGTCTCAGTGATTTAGAGAATTTTTAAGTTATTAAAATACTCCAGTGTCACTTTTGGAGTAACATTGGCGTGATATATAATGATCTACTGCATAAATTAAATTTTCACATACAGGTAATTCTATCTATCAGCTTCTTCAGAGATGTTTAGAAGTTCTGAAGCGTGAATTCAGCGAGCTTAAAACAGTAATGGTAGATCAGTTAATGTATGTCAAGAAGGATCTTTCTTATATTACCGCCCCATTATACGTTTTACGATTTTATTGTAACTAAGGTAAAGATACTAAGTGATAAAACTTATGAAGCAATATCACAATGTTGGCATGTTATTTTAATGTATGTAATATTGCGATTAGGCACGAGGAAAAAGCGAACCTCTGTTCACATTTGACGTTCACGATGATATTCGTGTTATGCACGATGCTTCTGTCGAAACCGAGGAATCACATGCCGGAAAAATTTTACTTAGGTATTTATCATTAAAAGAACTTTTAATGATATACTTTGTATAATTCTCTTTTATGTTATTTCTCACTAGATCATGATACGAGAGGAACAAACACATTTTTCCAGCGAGTAGATGGGAACCTTTTGATCCAACGAAAAGTTATAATAAGTATACAGTATCGGATAAAAATAGGAAGAAAGATAAAATCTGATAAACTTAGATTCAACGAATTGTCCAATTTCGTTTAAAGGATTCAGATTCAAATTCATTCAGTTATGTGATAATATTTAAATCATTTACTCGATTATGTAGCTCTACTAAATTACAGTCCTTTGAATCTGAATCCTTTAAACGAAATTGGACAATTCGTTGAATCTAAGTTTATCAGATTTTATCTTTCTTCCTATTTTTATCCGAAAATCTTCGGACAAGGGGGGGGGGAAACTTCCCGTGGACCCTGCGCCCCGCAGGGCTCCCCAGGTCCCTGCCCGGCATTTGCCCTACGGCCCACGGAAAAACCACGGGTCAAAAACCGTGGGCAGGCGGTCTTCTTTATGAAGTCTTCGGCTATCGTTGTTGGTGACGACACCGTAGAAGCTCTGCTTAGTGTTTCTCTCTCTCAAAAATCATAGAAAACTTCTTTCTGCGAAAGAACAAACATTATACGCAGAAACTCGAACACACAAAAAAGTTTTTTTTTTACACAACTTTATTCCCTTCTATTCCTCCTCCTCTTTCCTTTCTCCATTATTCCCCACGCTCCTATCCTTTCCCTCCTCAAATCGCTTTTCAAAATCCCTCCTTTCCTCAAAATTTCCTCCTAGTAAAATTTTAACGGCCTTCGCCCTCTTTATGGCCAACTTCAGTGAGGTAATCCCTTCTAGCTGAAGAGTTCTTCTAACAAATCCGTCCGAAAGGGAAGAAACAAATTGAGCGCACGCGATCTTGTCTCGAACCACGCAGGGGCACTCAGGATAAGCTAATCGAAAAAGCCTTTCGAGCTCTGCTCCGAAAGAAGCCAGATCCTCACCATATCTTTGTCTACGGCTCGTAAACTGAGTATAAAAATTTTGTGATAAACCTCCCTCACCAAAACGAAGCTCTAATTTAGATTTTAATTTTCCGAAATCAAGGCTCTCTAAATTTTCCACTGACTCTAATACCGCCCGCGCCTTTCCCCTCAGATTTGTGGCCAACGCAACGGACTTCGACGTGTCATCCCAACCGTTCGCGCGCGCGATCAAAAGGAATTGCTAGAGAAATTCTCGCAGCGGGGTCGTTCCGTCAAAAGTGTCGGGCTTTAGCTTATAGCTCAGCTCCGAACGCGCGTCGTTCGCTCCCGGAAATGCGGTACAAGCCGCCGGATACGCTTGCGCGCCGCTCACTCCCGGTAACACGTCATAAGCCGACGGACCCGCGCGCCCATCACCCGCCCCGGGAAACGCAGAACGCACCCCCGAACTTCGTATTTCCTCGGTCGCTCTATTAATAGAAGGACTTAGCTGTACAGAGCTTCGGAGACGTTGTAGCTCCTCATCGCGGCGCCGCAGCTCCTCCGTATGCTGCGCCTCCCTCTGTGCCCGCTCTTTTCGCAGCAGCCGCACTTCCTCAATTACGCCCTGCAGAGTCGCCGCTAATGACGTCACTTCCGGGGCGTCCGGCTGCGGTGTCCTCGCTCGTGCCCGCTTCCTCAAGGAAGGCGCCGATGAGGCCATTCCGTCTGTCTGAATCACTGTCACTCTCCCGTTCCGCGGTCGCTCGTCTGATCCCGGACGAGCCCCCAAAATGTTACGCGCGCACTCGCGAACGCGTACGCGTGCTCCCGGGATCGCAGAAATAACCACCCTCGTTATTACAAAAGAACTCGGGTTTATTCAAGCTCAGAACGGAATACAATAAAGAGATCTGGGAAAACCGGTCCGAACGAAACGAGTCACCAGATCGATCTCTCGGCGGTAATTAAATCAATAATTGTCCCGTTGTCAAGGGACCGCTTCGCGACTTCTGCGGAATGACCGCTCGCTTCAGCTCGGAGTTAAGGGCCGTTTCAGCGCGGGCGTAACAATATATATATCAGAGGAATGTAACTTTCACTTTTTCGACACTGGCGGTGCTAGTATCGCCAGTTTCGATTCGCGCGCGCATTATTATCGATCTAGTAGGTAAATTAGGTCGATAGACTTATCGGTCAGGAGGAAGATTTCTATTTAGGTAAATTAGGTCGTATAGACTTATCGACCAGGAGGTTATCAAGAGATATTATCAACCCAGCGAGTAAATTCATGCGAGTAGATATATCGATATATATATGTATGTACGTGTGCGTACTGCGCCCAGTGCAGTCAGTGCGTTCAGCACGCTGTCAGTCAGTTATAACCTAGAAATAGTGACGATCGTGACCGTCGCCGCGTGATAGATAGTGAAATACTTATATATTGACGGCAGGGAGCTGATACCGAGGAGATCAAGGAGCCTGTTCACACGAGGCGTTTCTGCCGCGCGATTGCGGCCGCGCGTTAACGTTTGCACGAGCCGCGCGCTGTCGCGAGGCAAGGTGCGACAACGCGCGCGTACGCGCGTACGCGAAACGGCGTACGCGCTACGGCGAGTGCCCTATGGGTCTAAAATGCCGCAAAGCGTATCGTAGACGCTCGTCGTCACGCGTACGCCGTTTCGCGTACGCACGTATGCGCGCGTTGTCGCACCTCGCCTCACGATAACGCGCGGCCACGCGCGGCAGCGCAAACGCGTGTCAAAACCGCCTCGTGTGAACAGACTCTAAAGCCCCTTGCACAATGCCAGGCAACATGTAATAGGAACAGGGAATAGAAATCAGAAATCATGTATAAATGCAGAATAAACAGTGACACAAGCAATAGACACAGAGTTTCTGTCACGTTGGAAATTCTGTGCCTATTGCCTGTTGCCAATCAATCATAGTATTCGAATTTTTTAGGTTGTAATTAATGATTTTTTGGTTATTTCCTGTTCTTATTGCCTGTTGCCTGGCATTGTGCAAGGGGCTTAAGAAGGAAGGTGTATCCAAAATCGCACACGTATGTACGTATATGCTGTCTTGTATAAGTTGCTAAAGTTAAGGGTCGACAGGAGTGACTGTGGAGAACCGTGAACTACGAATCGTAAAATTCGTATTACAGCCAAAATAATGAAAAAATCGCACTTTAACTGCAATATTCGTAATCAGCAGCATCGCCTCCAGACTGCTACAGAGCGATTTTGTGGAAAAAAGATCAAAATAAATTTTTGAGTTTTTTATTTTGACCATTTTTCCAAAAAATCGCTCTGTAGCAGTCTGAAGGCGATGTTGCTGATTACGAATATCACAGTTAAAGTGCGATTATCTCATTATTTTGGCCGTAATACGAATTTTACGATTCGTAGTTCACGGCTCTTTACCGTCACTCCTGTCGACCTTTAACCCTTTGTAACTCCTGGTAACAATACTGTTACAAACCGGCAAAGTGTCCATCAACATTCTAAATCATGAATTTATCTGTTGTAAATCAATTTAAAATAGTTGTCATATTTTTTATTTTTGATAACATGAGTTACAAAGGGTTAAAGAGAACGAAAAAGTGATCTGTATCTATTCACGTTTGACAGGCACTATTTTTCTGAAAAATCTATCGTATTTATATGCACGTGTAATACGTATACAGTGTCCCATTTTAATCGATCACCCCCAAAAACTTTTTTATTTGTGATTTTAGAAAGAAATGCTTCAAACGAAAGCTGTTTGGTTTGAAGGGGGAAACATGATTCTTACGTGAGTTATGTCGTAGATATTATCGTTTTCAAGAATTTTGAAGACGACTAGTTCCTTAAACAGAACTTGATTTTTTCCTTGAGATAAAAGTTGTAGATCTCGAGACGTCTTCAAAACATTATAATAAAGCTCTCTTTTGTTATTAGAATTTCCTGAGGTATTTTAAATTTTGTCGTATTTTAAAATAATATTTTTAATATAAAATATAAAATATCTCGTAAAGTATTCATGTTTCGATTACTTTTAGTTTCATACTTTTATACATAGAATAATGAAAGAATTCAAATAATATTAATTTTTACATTTGCAATTTTGCAAAATTGTATGCGTCTACAAAATGCAATCAAATTTTTTTAAATAATACAATAATCAGTTTCTTTTATTATTCTACGTATAAAGTATCAACGTAAAGTCATTAAAAGTGAATTTAATACTTTACGAGACATTTCATATTTTATATTAAAAATATGACAAAATTTAAATTATCTCAGGAAATTCTTAACAAAAGAGAGCTATAGTGTTTTGAGATCTCGACGAGATCTACAACTTTTATCTCAAGAAAAAAATCAAGTTCCATTTAAGAAATAAGTCTCCTTTAAAATTTCTTGAAAATGATGACATGTATGACACGACTTACATTGAAATCATATGTCCTCCTTCAAACCAAACAACTTTCGTCTAAAGCATTTTTTTCTAGATCACAAATAAAAAAGTTTTTGGGGGTGATTGATTAAAATGGGACACTCTATACGTATTATATGTGTGTATATCTATATATACATATATAAATTTAATAAAAATTTAATTTGTTGTTATTGCTAATTTCGTGAATAATTAAAAAGTAAAAAAATAAAAAATGTTTTGCTGATCCCTGCTTAACACTACAAAAAGGCTTGATATCCGTACAAAATTACCTTTTTTTAAAAAAGGTAAAAGGCGCCAAGTACACGTATAGTAGTGTTACGTCCTGCAGACTCCACGATTTCCCTTTTTTCGCGGGAATTCTTGTGCGCCTAAGAGTGGCCCTTAAGATTAGGATACACAAACCGAGCACGGACGGTTGTCGATCGGGGAGTGAGTTTAGATCTCCTCACATTCCTTTTTTTTATGATCAAATAAAACCAACCCTCCAGATTACGAATTGGTGACAGACGGGGCATATGGTGACCAGATTCTCAGCAACCTTATCGGGCCCATAACTATAAACCCGGCGACACGACGCGTAAAAGGGGCCTTAATTCCAGACAGGGGTTGATGGGGATCTGTACTGTATCGTGCGACTAGCTCAAATTTCCCGCGCAATGTTCCGACAAACAGAAACGAGATCTAAAACGTGCTTTTGGAAATCTTGTAAGAGCACGTGGCGGAAGTTTCTGTTTGCACTTAGCAATAAAACTGCAGTAAAACTGCACTTGAGATTGGAGGGATATGCGTCGTCTGTCGGCGATTCGAGCAGGGTCGCAAGACAAATAAGGGACCCTAATAAAAGAGAAATCGGCGATAGTCGAAAAACAGATGAATCACTGGAGGAAACGATAGGTTGTGACCGAACTTGTGGTCTTGAATAAGAATTAACTTACTTGCATGTAATTTATACGGTCGCCACTGTGTTTTGTACGCTGACACAGAACGTATGTACCCGTCAAAGACAATGACAATGGGTTTATTATCTTCCTTCCTTCCAGAATATCTTATCTTTACGTGGCTCAGCTCAGACGTTCTTCAGACGATGTGATTTCAAAGTCCTTCACTCGCGTTCGAGTTACGTGTATAATATCCGGATATTAGGAAAGGAATATTCAATCAATTATTAATCTGTATTGAATTAACAATAACAAGATATATTTTAAGACTTTGGTACATGAGTACGCTATTTGTCAAAATGGAAAGTAATTCCAACGGCTAACGACAATGCACAATGCCGGGTCTTAATCCTCGCGACGAGTCGAGTAATCTAACAATATAATTGTTGCTTAACAATCGTTCGCTGCGCGAAAGATAATTACAAGTACGCAAGAATTCGCGAACTAATCTTTCCCATAAACGAGTACACGATCGTTAATAGTTACGCTTAAGATATCCCTTCTAAACTCGATTTACACGAATACTCTTTGAAAGTATCTCTGGGAAAGAACCCATGGGAAAGAACCACGAGCTGAAATCGCTCGTCCTTATATACTCGAGCTGGCTGTGTATTCCCACCACCTCGGCTTGGGCCAATGAGCAGCCAGTTCTATTCTGTCGCTATCTCTTTCTTGCACGCAGTCGACTCGCTCGGGCAAGTTTCCCGGAACTTCCTCGAGAAGTAAACAAAGGTATCATGTTACGTCAAAGGCAACTGCCGACGTTCAATATGACGCAATAACAATTTAATTATGCGACTGCGTGTTTTCGACTTTCCCTTTTGCAAATAATAAATTTAAATGCAAAATAAATAATAACATGATGAATCCCGTTTATCATTCGTTCGTCACGCAATATCATGCATTCCTTACATAAATGCGGATTTTCCCTGCTCATTAACATTATGTAGCTAATATCGCGTAATCAGGCATTCCTTTTATTTTCAGGTACATTTACTATCAACAGGACTCATCCGGTAAGTATCCAGGTAAGTATATTTATATTAACATAATCAATTTCCCCTTTTCAGGAATCGACATGCAATTAATTCAAAACGCTTCGAGCGTTTGCAAAATGCATTCAAGGCACTCGTGTCAACATATCACAAAAAGATATGCATTTTAAATCAAGATAATCTATCTATCTCGATTATTCGTATAACTGACCTTTGTCAATGTAATCTTCGTATATATATTTTTATGCACTTTTGACTAGGTGAACATTTTTCTTAATTTATTACAAGATTTTACGTGCATTGAAATATATATATTTATCGATAATTACGATTCTCGTTAAATTTGGCAAAATCAATACAATCGCCTTGATTGGATCAAATGAAGATTTTCCTAGTTCCTCTTACGGTAAGTAAACGGATTTCGACCTTAAAGTCGGTAAATCATGCGAATTACAAAAGTACGTCATTATTTATCGACTTTTGTAATTTTGAGAAAATAAATGTTTTTTCAATATGGACGTCTTTATTCAGTCCCAACGAATGATATTATAACGTCAAAAGTCTAAAAAATCATTTATTTAAACAATTGACCAAAAAGTGTCAATTTCTGAAATAATGCAAAATTTGAGAAAAGCACCTCAGAATATTGTTATTTGGGACCAATCTAACCCATTTCTATGATTAAAGTATCATCATTAGGCTTATTCTCAGTTTTTGCAAATTTTTGCAACATTGTGAAATATTAATAATTATTGAAATATTATTGCATGGCTCGCTTCTGGGAGTCACTACAAACATTTTAAGACTAATAAAAAGTCATTCGGACTGTAAACACAGAAGTTACCCCGAAGGGGTGAAAATCTAAACTATTGCAAAATTTAATAATTTTATCGCATGGGCAGTCTCTGTAGATGATAACAAGACGTTTGAGACTATTCGCACTCGATTCGCATCATTAATGACGAATCTCACCTAAACAGGTGATTTTTTGTTCTAATTATATTTTTTCACTTTTGACATCATAAATGGTTTATTTAGGTCACAACTAAACGTTTGAGACCTTAAACATCTAAATCGGATGATAATTGAAGAGTTAGGCCCGAAGGTGTCAAAAAATAAAATACGGTGTATTTCCGCAATTAAACCATATAGGCTTGTTCTGTGGGCCAATACTAAGTGTTCTAACATAATAATATGTAAATCGAATCACAATTACGGATTTTTATCAAAAGTGGTCAAAATGTAAATTACGTGTATTTATCTTAAATAAAACGCATGTACGTGTTCTGTAAGACCCTCTGAAGTTATATAGGTCATCGTTAAATGATTTTTAATCATATAGCAAAAGTTTGTCGTAATCAGCTGATTATATATATTTATCGGTTAAGCTGTTATATCTGACGTATGTCTAGATTTGTTATGACTCTATGTCACTAAATTGGATATGCAATAATAATGTCAGCCATCTGGCTTAATAACATAAAATATTATATATATGCACTCGGGCATATTTTCGCTTACAATACTATCATTATATATATTATGTTAAAATATATCTGGCTCGTTTGGAAGAGTCGTTAATGTTAAGAGTATGTAATATAAGATAATCAAAATAAGAAGTATATCAATTACTTCTAGCAACATGGCTTATGTCACATTTGCTCATTAGGTAGAGCTACGTTAATATTAAGGTCTCTATAACCCTTTTCTTTACTTGTTAAAATAATATGCGTTAATAGAATAAAGTTAATTAACAACGTTAATGCTATAACTATATAAATGATAAGAAACTCGTTACAGATCTCGCTTTGATCCATCGTTATTAATTATGTCTTTATTTCTTTTCAGGAACTGGACCAACCTTCATTCACGCTGGGAATCAGCTGTCTCTGCGTCATCACTCGGAATCTGCTGGCTAGACTGGATCAGCTGTTCCAACGGTTCCTCGTGGTCGCTGTCATCCAGTGGAATTGTCGTATCCACGTCTGAACTGACGTTTTCTTTATCGCTTTCGGTATTATGTTCGGGAATAGGAGTGGAAGTACGGATACGAGGGTCTATGACTTTCTTCTCGGCCTTTGTCCGCATCGTCTCCCCTGCTGGATTCTCCTCCCGCTTGGCAGACATCTGAATCGATGTTGCGCTTGTTATTTTATTATCGAGTGGTGTCAAGGAGGCCGACTGGCCTTTGGGCGTCGGTCTTAAGGTTGCACCCCCAGCAAGACAGTGGGGGCCTTACGAGGGGACTCACCAATAAACACCCGGAAAAATCGACAACCGTCTCTAGCTTTCTAGGATAGGCGAAAACTTAAGAACCCAGCTCTTGGGTGAAGACCATCCCACCCAATAAGAAATCCCTTAAACAATAATTAGAAACATCCCGCCAACCAGAAGTTCCCTAAACGAAAATCAGACACATCCCACACGAAATTCATCCCTTCCATCCCTTTAACTTTCCTATATAAACCCCGACATTGGAGCACTCAGCTCTCATTTTATTTTTCTTCATCTCCACCTCCTGAACTTCGGTCTCTTCGAACCCTGCAGTCAGACTTCCAAGTTGAGTTGTGCGCGTTGAAATTGCGAGTGTTCGCTGAGAGCCCGAGGATCATCGGTTCCGGCTATTTCTACTCTCAATCCAACCAGCGTCAAGTAGTAAGTCGTATATACACTTCATTTATTTATCCCCATTTTTTCGTGTGTCCAGAAGTTCTCTCGGTTAACATTAATCCATAATCCTTAAACATTAATCCCTCTAACCCTCCAATCACCTTTTCTATATTACTCCTGAGTTAGCTGATTTATCGGCGGGCTCGGAGTAATCTCTATTCCTATATTACTTCTGAGTTAGCTGATTTATCGGCGGGCTCGGAGTAATCTCTATTATATTACTTCTGAGTTAGCTGATTTATCGGCGGGCTCGAAGTAATCTCTATTATATTACTTCTGAGTTAGCTGATTCATCGGCGGGCTCGGAGTAATCTTTATTCCTATATTACTTCTGAGTTAGCTGATTTATCGGCGGGCTCGGAGTAATTTCTTTTTGTATATTACTCCTGAGTTAGCTGATTTATCGGCGGGCTCGGAGTAATCTCTTTTCTATATTACTCCTGAGTTAGCTGATTTATCGGCGGGCTCGGAGTAATCCCTTTTCTATTTACTGCTGGGAACCTCAGCAGACTCTCTCTCGTTAATTCCAACCCTCCAAAATCGAGTCGACTTGCCGCAATTAACGGTTTTTAACAATTAACAAGCTATTAACTTGTAGTGGAATCCCGCGGTCCCCCCCTTAAGAAATCTCGAAGGGCCGTAAAACACGAGCGTGATCGTCGGAAGCAGCAAGAGCGAAGGAGATTAGAAAACGAACAAGCTAAACCCGGTCCTTCGCGTGTCGCCAGTCCACCGCCTCCACCAACCTTCTCGGAGCAACCCTGTTCCTCTCAGCAGAGTCGCCCCGTCGTGGCACCTCGCCCTATTATTCTACCATCACGGCCTTTCCCCGCACCTTCTCGCCCTGTTTGTCGGGTGGCCCCATTCCGCGTGGTCCCCGTCAACCGCGATCCCGCCACCTTGCTCGAACCTCCCGATTCCCCCTCCTCTTCCCGAAGTCCGTCCCCGACCTCCTCGACCGCTTCGACTCTTGATCTCGAGGAACTGGTCCGTCCTGAGGTGGTTACTCTTGACTAGAGGTATACCACAAAATCTTTTATCTTCCTTGTCTTAACTTACATGTATATTCAGCTTTCCTCGACCCATAGTTTATAATTATTTGTTAAATCCTGTCTCTCCGTCTTCACCCTCCGATCATCTCTTTATATCTTTAATCTAGACTCAAATACACCTACACACCGCACACATATTTAATTAAATTCATGTAAACTCTATTCTACGATTAATTGTAATAATAGCGGGCAGGATGTGCATTGAATAGGTTTCCCCTTCAAAAATCCTGCCCGATCACCTCCGCACTAGTGTAACACCCGCAATGAATACACCTTACACAAACACTTTCACTTTAAAATATTTCAATTCTCCGTTTAAGTTGCCTATGCCTTACTAAACTGTAATATCGATTGCTCAAATTATATTTAGAATAAATGTTTCTTTTTTCATGTTAACTGTGAGTTCCCACCTCATTTTATTTGTAACTTAAGATTCACCCATTACTCATCTCCCACCTCTCGAGATCGCACAAGGTCCGATCCTAAGTTAAAGGGATTAAATTCCCTGACTTGAAAGAGGACCGACGATCGCACCGCTCTAGGAAGGACCTACCGTTCCTACGGACGTCGACCCTTCCTGAGCCAATGAAAAGTGCGTTCCGCTCGCGCTACGCGCCTCAGAGCGTACCTGCGAGCGACATTTGTGAGTATCTGGTTGCGTCCTCCCTTACCCCTATCCCTCTGGTTAGCCTTTCCTTCGCTTCCCAGTTTTTCTTATCCTAATCCAGGGGTTGGACGTAACAGTAGTGTATATGTTGTTACCTCGAAAAAAACAAAGTGGTAGTATTATATTTCGAAAAAACCTAAGTAACAAGTGGTAGACGTAATATTATCTTTGTACCTCGCAAAAAAATCTAAGTAAGAAGTAGTACGTAATTATCTTTGTATATCGAAAAAAACCTAAGCAGTAGTATCTTTATTTCCAAAAAATTATAACCCAAGTGATACACATCACAAAATTACGTTACCTCATCAAAGAAGAGTCGCGCTTTAAGTGATCTATTTTATTACGAAAAAGAAATGATATCTCTTTAAATTACAGCGCCAATTACAAAGAAAGAACATATATATTGCCTCAAAAAATAATTGTTGCACTACTTTGAAAAATCTTTACATTGTGTCAATGAGAAAAAGAATGTATAATAACAATTTTATAAGATTAAAAAATTTTATTTAAATTTAATAAGATATTTAAATACAAAGTTTACATATGTATTTTTTAGTGGATATGATAACAATTTTATAAAATTCATAATTTTTAAATCCAACAAGGAAATACTTAAATAACACAAAGTTTACAAACATATATGTATTTTTTTATAAAATAAAAAATTTAATCACAAAATTACAGACAGAGATATAACACTACAAAATAAACATATTTTATTAAAATTATTACATTTTTCGTGTAAAAAAAACTTGGCGCTGCTAGACCTCGAAATATAATAAAGTAATATAATTTTGGCTAAATAATTATGGCTAAATATGAACAACGATAAAAATAATTTAGGGAAGAATGCAACGGGAGTAACAACTTTTATTATATTTCGAGGTCTAGCAGCGCCCGGGGGGGGGGGAGGGAGGTGGCGGACGAATCAGTGCGTTTCCCGCTGCCCCTCCACCGTCAGGTAAAACGTGCCGAGAGGGACAGCCGGGGGGTTTTTAGTGGGTTGGAGTCCCACATAACCGCCCTCCCCGCCCCGGGGGAGGGAGTATCCGTGCGGATTTTACCTCAGTCCAAAAAAAAAAAGGTCTAGCAGCGCCAAGTTTTATTTACAAGAAAAATGTAATAATTTTAATAAAATATGTTTATTTTGTAGTGTTATACCTCTGTCTGTAATTTTGTGATTAAATTTTTTATTTTATAAAAAAATACATATATGTTTGTAAACTTTATGTTATTTAAGTATTTCCTTGTGGATTTAAAAATTATTAATTTTATAAAATTGTTATCATATCCACTAAAAAATACATATGTAAACTTTGTATTTAAATATCTTATTAAATTTAAATAAAATTTTTTAATCGTATAAAATTGTTATCATACATTCTTTTTCTCATTGACACAATGTAAAGATTTTTCAAAGTAGTGCAACAATTATTTTTGAGGCAATATATATGTTCTTTCTTTGTAATTGGCGCTGTAATTTAAAGAGATATAATTTCTTTTTTGTAATAAAATAGATCACTTGAAGCGCGACTCTTCTTTGATGAGGTAACGTAATTTTGTGATGTGTATCACTTGGGTTATAATTTTTTGGAAATAAAGATACTACTGCTTAGGTTTTTTTCGATATACAAAGATAATTACGTACTACTTCTTACTTAGATTTTTTGCGAGATACAAAGATAATATTACGTCTACCACTTGTTACTTAGGTTTTTTCGAAATATAATACTACCACTTTGTTTTTTTTTTCGAGGTAACAACATATACACTACTATACGTGTACTTGGCGCTTTTTTTTACCTTTTTTTTAAAAAAGGTAATTTTGTACGGATAAAAACTAACCCCCGAAATTAACCGATAGAAATTAGTTATGACACATGTATTTAGCGATTAATAAATAATAACATTAACTTGTACCTTTGCTTGCAAATTTATTATGCAAACTAACCTTTTACTTATCCTATATCCGTAGGCGTGAGAATATAATTTAGTCTTCAATAAAAAATAGCTTAATAAGGTATACTAATCCTTCGTTGGAAATAAATGTTAACACGTATGGTGAAGGTATAAGTCGAATCACTTACGCACTTTATTAACTTTTGTAGAAACCGACTCTCATTCAACATAAAAAAAAAGAGAGAAAAAATTATACTTGTAATGAAATCAACTCGTATAAACTTATAAACATATTAAATAACTTGGCGGCAGTGTGGTCTAGTGGTAGAGCGCCAGACTCGTAATCTGAAGAACCAGGTTCGAGTCCACTAGAGCCATGTAAACATGGAATGTTTTTTTCCGAAAGCTGCGCCCTCCGTGCAAGATAGGCTCTTGTGCGGAGCAAACTGGGCTCCGTCTTTCGGAAAGAGACGTTAAGCCGTTGGTCCAAAGGGTTAAGTGAGAGGAGAAGGGTAGTATTGGATGAGAATTGAATAAAGGGTTGGGAACGTCCCTACAAAACGCCTTGCAACCCTGAGAGGAGTCAATAAACGTATTTATCTTATCTTATATTAAATAACTTGCTAATAGGAACACAGGGGAAATAATATGCTTATACATATGGAGGGGTTAAAGTGTCATAGTGGTGTAAGTCACTTATTACTCATTTTGAGAAACAAATGGTTTTATCAGACTTGGTATAATAAATTCCCAAGTTACAAATTTGTGAGGGGAATGGATTGAATGTTGCTTTGAGGTCTAATTATAGTAACTAATGTAGAAGGACTGGCTAAATCTTCCGATGTCTTTGATTTTCAACAGTTGGAAATGACTTACACCATTGTGTAAGTCTACAGTTAGGATTTTTGGTGACTTGAAGTAAAAATAGTGAAAAATTGCAATTAAAACATGTAATTTATTACACAAAAATGTGAAAATAGATACAAAATACAAAACCCATTACCAAAAATTAGAGTGTTATCAAGTAATTATCACAAAAAGTGATTAAAGTATTATTAAGTATTATCAAGTATTATCAAGTATTATCAAGTATTATCAAGTATTATCAAGTATTATCAAGTATTATCAAGTATTATCAAGTATTATCAAGTATTATCAAGTATTATCAAGTATTATCAAGTATTATCAAGTAATTATCAAGTATTATCAAGTAATTATTGAATTTCTATTTTGTCGAAATTTTCTATTTCAACAATATCCAAAGGACCCACGTCTTCCTCTTCAGTGCCTCCTGTTGATAAGTTTTTAAAAAATTCATGATAAATTGGTGGAATGAATTTAAGAAGATCGAGCATATCTTGTTTTTTCTTCTGGGTAACAGGTCTTGGTCGCTGGTAGAGATTCCTCAGAAATACCCTTCCAAAAGAAGGTCTTCCTATTTTTGAAGACTTCAAATTCAGGACTGAAAATGGGGACTCTTCCATAAGTGTCTCTTTATAATAGAGTTTGTATGGCTCTTCTCTCACTACCCTAATCCACTGCATATTAAACCATGAAACTGGTTGGTTGTTTTCATTTTTTTTTCTAGTAATGATCTTCTCAAGGTTGGCGATAGATTTAAAATCATCCCTAGACATCTCCGTTACATCAAACGCCTTGTTCCTTCTACATGCCTTGATTGCGTTGTACCAATCTTCGGGTACGTACATTAGTTTGTTTCTTGCGTATGTTTCAACCGAACTAAAATCTGAATCGTTTGGTAAAAATAAGTGACCGCTAACCATAAACTTATGGTCAATGTCTTCAATGCTTTTATTGTTACTTGCAACTAACTTCATGAGAAATAACACGAATTTTAAGTTTTGATTCTGACCCGTACACGTATCGCTATACATTACAACATGTTTTGTCATAGAGGCTCGGGTCTGTATATGTTTTGTGACACAAGAACCAATTTCCTGTGAGCCTCGAGAAGCTACTGTCTCGTCCCAAACGTATAAATTTGTAAAGTTTTCAAAAAATATGGTTTACAAACATTAACGCTTTTTTCGTCAACTTGAAAGCGATAATAGTTGCTTGTAGATTTGTGTACCTTAGAAGAATTTTTTGGGCGTCTTGCTTTAGGGACTGTTTGTTGAACTAATCCACATATGTAAGCATTTTGGCGTGAAAATGAACCCATCTTCCAAAACATTTGAAACAAATGTTTACGTGATGCTTCCGATATTTTTTGCACACATTTCTTTCTACATCGACAATCAACATTTTCAAACTTCTTTTTGTCAACTTTCTTGTTCCTGGAACTTGTATATGCGATACCTGCATTGCGGGCCCTTTTTCAAAACTCAGCTCATGTTTTTTCCGTTTTTTACATCGATGCGGATTGTGCTGACTATCTTCCTGAGTTCCCGAGGTATTAGGAAAATTGCTTCCATGTCTATCACTAACAGCATTTTCCTCTATATGCAAAACAACAGAGATTAGACATCTAAATCTGGTCAAAATTAATGTCAAAGTATTGTCGAACTGAAGTTCTTTTCTTGCTTTCCCAGTGCATTTTATATATCGTAGAACCATGATTAAGAGTAGGTAATTGTAACATGCAAAGTATTAGGCGAAAAAACTATGTAAGTGACTAACCTGAATCGTCCAATTCACTGGGGACATAATTATCACTACTTTCAATATCAGTCTCACTGTCTTCCATTATAACGAACAGAAAAAGTAAGACTAAAAATGAACTTAGTTTTGACGCAACAATGAGCGATAACCACGTGCGAAACAACCACGAATGAGAACCAGTTACAGTCACAATGGTGTAAGTCAGACTTGCACCACTATTACTGAAATGAAACAGTTGTTTCGTTTTCATGCTTGCATTATGCTGCCATCTGTTGGCAAGGAAGATGAGTTACGAAGTAATTCACTTTTTCTTTCAAAATATATGTCTGTGTAGACTGCATCTATGAGCTTAACTCGATTTTTCAAAAAAAGTGACTTACACCACTATGGCTTTACATATATGTATATATATATATAAACAATTTTTATATATCTTAAATAATCCCATTCATCAACACACTTAATCACTTCACTGAGTTCATTCTTATAACACAATGCCTTAATAACGAAAGTCCTTTCAAGATTACCTCGCACCCGATCTTCCTTTCCCCTTGAACCTATAACAGAATAAAAATATGTTAATGCTCATATATCCGTGTGTGATAGTAAGAACATAAAATAGAATTAATATGCGTAGCCGTGCCAATTCAATCTGATCGCAACGCAGCTCCTCATTGCCTCTTCTTAGCTGCAACAATAATAAAACATATTAATTAACACTCTCTTACATAATATAACCTATCACATAAATAAATATGAATATCCATCTTTGCTGAATTATCATAAAGTATTTCCTTACAGAACTGAGTAATTTGTCAATGACTGGACTTATGTTAGAAGTGAAAAGACTGCATAATTTTGCTTATCAGCTGGACTTAGACGAGGCTAAGGAAATAATACGCGGCAAATACTTGAAGATATTTAAACGTGAATAATGTATTTTGGATTTGCAAAGGAATAATAGAACGCAACAAGTGCTTGAAAATATATTTAACCGCAAGTAGTATGAATGAATGAATAGATACTTTATTTACCCCCAAGGGGTCTTAAAGGGCGTTTTAAAGGGACGTACCCAACCCTGTACAATACTCGTGCTTCCTATCCCGCCCTGGCCTCGCTCTCTCGCTCTCTCGCTCGTTCGCTTATGCTTAACACTTAACGCCTCTATACGCTTATACGCTTTACGCTTATACGCTTATTCGCTTATTCGCTCTTATATCTAACTTATCTCTAAAGTTGGACTTCCGTTTCCTTTACATCCTTCCATTCATACCGCTCTCTCATACATTTCACTCATACCGTACTCTCATCCCCACTTCCATTCTCCTCCCTCCCTCTTGTCTCATTTCCTCTATCGCTTTTATCCATTCCTCTCCCTCTCCCCTTTCTCCCAGTAACCTCCCCACCACTTCCTGCCATCCCTCTTCATCCCACTTCTCCCATCTCGTACACTCCTCCCATATGTGTTCCCATGTTTCCTCTTTCCTCTCACACATCCTACACCTTCTATTCTCCTCCTTTTCCCAATATAGTCCTTTCCTAATTTCATTACCGAGTCTAAACCTTGCAACCCTACTCCACCTTGCTTCCTCCCAGTCCTTCTCTAAGTATTCCGGAATCCCGTCCTTTCTTATAAATGTATACCACCGGTTGTATCTCGAGTCTGCGATCTTTTCTATCCTTTCTTGCTTTTGTTTCAATTTCTCTCTGCTCTCTAAACTTTCAACTTCCAACTCTTCCTCCTCTTCAACTCTCACCCCCAGCTCTTCTAGGTAACGCTTTCTTTCTTGCTCCCACCTTCCTATTATCTTCCCCCTCTTCCATCTCTCTTTCATTTCTTTCAGGCATTTCCTCGCTATTCCCCCTCCATTGCCCTCTTCTAGCTTCTTTTCGAATTTCCATGCTCTCTTACTTGCTCTGCCTCTCATCTTCTCCCTCTCCACTTCATCTCTCACCATATATCCAGGTGTCCTCCAAATATCCATCTGAGATATCTCTCCTGTATATCTTCTATCTCTTTCCTTTTCTTCCATCCCCATACTTCTGATCCGTATCCCATCACTGTCCATATCAAGGTGTCGTACAACCAGATCCTTCTTTTCCAATCCTTTTTCCACATTCTTTTCCCTATCCCCCAAACTTCCCTCATTACTCTCGCCGCCTTCCTTCTTTTTTCTCTGATGTGCGCCTCTTGTCCCCCATTTTCCTTCAGTGTGTATCCAAGGTATTTGAATTCCTTAACTTCTTCTAACTTCTTTCTTTTCCATCTCCAATCATACTTTTTCTTCCTTTCTCCACCCTTTCTGGATCTCATTATTTTTGTTTTCTCTATACTCAATGTTAAACCCTTCCTGTCCAGGTATCCCTCTAGTCTACTTATTATCGATCTCATGTCCTATTCCTCTTCCGCCATCAGCGCTATATCATCCGCATACATTAACGTGTAAATCTTTTTCCTTCTCAGCTTCACACCTCCCCATCCTCCCTTCTTCATATAATCTTCCAAATCCGCGATTAATAGGTTAAAGAGTATCGGACTTAATGGGCACCCTTGTCTCACGCCTTTCGCTAACCAGAATGTTCCTCCACTCTCTCTTCCCATTGTTACCCTGCTCTTCGTTTCTCTCAATACCTCCTTTACCCTATCTATTAGTCCCTGCCTCACTCCTCTCTCTATCATCGCCCCAATTAATACTTCTTTGACCACTGAGTCGAACGCCGCTTTCAAATCTATGTATAATACTGTCATTTTTCCTTTCTCCTTTCCCAATTGTCTGTTTACCAAGTAGTTCAGTGCGAATATTTGATCCATCGTCCCCATTCCTTTTCTAAATCCGGCCTGATTATCGGTAATCAAATTCTTTGTTTCAACCTCCTTCCTTATCCTTTCTGCTAGTATCGCTGTGTAGATCTTGTACATCGAAGACATAATTGTTATTCCTCTATAATCCTTCACCTCTCGCCCTTCTCCTTTCTTTATTATTGGAATTATTTCCCCTTCCTTCCATTGTTCCGGCCAACCTTCCCCTTTCCAGACCCTTTTACATATTTCCCATATCTATTTCACCATTTCTTCTCCTCCTTTCCACGCCTCGTTCGGTATCCCATCATTGCCTATTGCTTTTCCTGTTTTCAACTTCTTTATTACGTTTCTTACCTCTTCCAGTTCTATCTCCTCCTCTTCTTTGCCTGTCCCTTCCTCCTTCTCCTTTCACTACCCTATTCTCCACTCCACCCATTAATTCCATGAAGTACTCCTTCCACTCTTCCAGCTTTATCTCTTCGTTTATCCTCTTCCTTCTTTTTCTTACTCTGCCTATCAACTCCCATACCTTTCCTTCCGTTCTCGCTTCCCCTATTTCTCTTATCATCCTTTTCTTTTCCTCTTTCTTCTTTTTTTTTGCACATTTCTCTGTACTCCCTTTTCCCTTCTCTGTACCTTTCCGCTTCTTCTTTTCCTTTCCTCCAATTTCTCAGCTCTTTCCTCACCTCTCTTTTTCTCTCTCTGCATTCTTCGTCCCACCATCCTCTTCTGTTCTTATTATCCATTCTCCCACCCTCGTTTTCATTCTCCTCTATTACTTTACTTATCCTTGATATTCCTATTTCTATCTCTTCTTGTAGTTCCCCTTTTCCTCCTTCTATCATCCCTAACCTCTCTTTGAACTGTGTTCTTCCCTCCTCGCTCCATCTCCTTCTTATTCTTTCTCCCTCTCTTCTTCCCTGCTTTCTCTCAAGTTTACCCCTTACACATACTATTAATGGATGATAATCTGAGTCCACTCTTTCTCCTACTTCCAGTCTTTCCACCTTTTCTCTAACTTCCTCCTCTCCTATAACGTAATCTATAACTGTCTCGCCTCTCCCTCCTGTGTACGTAAATTCGCCTTCTTCATCCCCTTTCACGCCTCCATTTAATATCATCCAACCTCTTTCCTCTATGAATTCCAGTAGCTTTCTTCCGTCCCTATTTATTTTCTTGTCTTTTGATCTTCTCCCTCCTCCTTCTGTTCTTCTTTCGTCCTCTTCTTCCCAACCTCCTTTCCAACCCGTTCTAGCATTAAAGTCTCCAAGAACTATAGTTCTTACTCCCTTCTCCCCCTCTTCCATCCTATCCTTCAAGCCTTCTAGATTCCTGTCTATATCATTATTTACATATAATCCTATTATTCTCCATATTTCTTCTCCTATTCTTATCTTACATTCGATTTTTCCTTCCTCTTCCCCCAACCTTTTTTCTTCATTTATCTCTTCTATTCTCTTCCGTATTCCTAATAACATGCCTCCACTCGCCCTTCCTTTTTTGTTCTTCCTGGTCGCTATCTGCACTCTCCATCTGTATTCGCTTGGGATCTTCTCTTTCATCTTCTCCCATCCCCTCTCATTTAGCCACGTCTCCATCATTACCACTACGTCCCATTCCTTTACCCCTTCCCAGAACTCTTTATCCTTGTTTGCTATGGCTGCTACGTTCCAGAAAACCACCTTCCAAGTCTCCTCCTCCCTCCTGTTCCTCTTCCTTTTTCTCTCTCTCTCTCCGTTTCCCTTATACTCCTCTCTGTCTTTTCTTCCTACGTTCTTTTCTTCCTCCTCCTTTTTACCTTCATTGTCCTCTTCGTCTTCCTCTTGCCTCCATCCTCTGCTTCTCTTATTCTTCCCCCCTTTTCTTCCACACTTTTCCTTCGTTGTCTCGCAATATCTCTTCATCCTCCTCCCATTTCCACCATTTTCCTTCTACTTGTATTTTTCCATATCCTACCCTTACTCTCTTACCATTTCCTCTCTCCTGTCTTGCAATGTCTTCTAAATTCCATCTCATCTTCCTCTCCTTCCATGTCAGGTCATCATCTATTCTTAACCCTTTTCTCTTAGTCTTCTTCTCTCCATCATGACCTTTCTTTTCTGTTCCAATCCCTGTAGACCTATTACTGTCATTCTTACGCCTCTCTCTCCACCATCTTCTATGACCTTCTTACAACTCTTTTCCGCCTCTATTTCTATGTCCTTTAGAATTTCTTTCACCTCTTTTTCTATTTTGTTCCTCTTTCCTTTTGTTCCTCTTATAACTATGTTTTTTCTTCTTTCTTCTCTCTCTCTCTCATCTCTAATTTCTTATCTATTTCTTTTAGCTTTCTCTCCAGTCCCTTCTCTCCTACGTCTTCTTCTTTTCCTATTCCCTTCTCTTTCATTTTTGTTATCGTCTTCTCCATTTCCATTATTCTCTTTTCCATCTTCTCTTTCTCTTTTATCCATTTTTCTTCTCTCTCTTCCATGGTTCTTTTTAAATCTTCCATCTCTTGTCTAATTTCCCTCCCCTGTTCCCTCATTATCTCTTTCATCTCCTCTATCTCTTCTCTCATCTCAGCTCTTTCCATTATCTCTTCCCTCATGTTCTTGAAATCCTCTCTCATTTCAATAATTACCTCCCTCAACTCTTTCTCACCTATCTCTGTTTCTGATTTAGGAGACCTTGCCGTTTTATTGCTTCTTTTAAAAATTTCTTCCCCCCCCCCCCCGCTATTATCCAATTCCTCTCTCTTCCTTTTCCATAACTCGTCTAAATTTCCCAAGCTCCCACTTCTACCTCTTTCCTTTACTTTATCTATAATCCCTTTCTTTCCCTCCATCCCGCTTTCTTTCTCTCCGCTCATCTCTACCTCCTATTGGCCGACTTCCTTCTTATACTCTATATCCCTAGCCCGTCTCTTTCGCCGCCCTGCGCGCTGTCTATACTTCACGCACTCCCTGCCCGCGGCCGCTCTCCGCTCGATGCTTTCCCCTTTTAACGCTCCGCGTGCTCCTTGCCCGTCCCGCTCTCACTCACGCTTTCCGAATCCTTTTCTTCCTCTATCCTTCTCAATCACACCTTCCCTCCACTTCTACCTGCACTCTCGCTCCTCCACTCTCTCCCTCTCACTCTCACACCTCCACTCACACTTTTCTACGCTCTCACACACTGCCGAAAAGAACTGCCCAGTCACCACGTGTCACTCTCTAACGCACCGGAAACGGAAGTCAACCGCAAGTAGTATATATATATAAAAAAGGGAAAAGAAAAAAAACTAGATTGTGTAATGATACTGGATATATAGTAATAATAAAAATATAAGATCAACTTAACTTTCAAACTGTCCCTTATCGTATCCATCCAACGAAATCGCAGTGACAACGATGCAACAAGACCTGTAACAAAATAAAAATAAACATGCTTAGCGAATAATAAATACAATGCTAGTATGGATAAAATACAAGAACTATAACCTACAAATAATAGTACGCGTTAATCCTTGGTACAAATTACGAATCCGTAATTTGTAATAACAAGATTTCTCATAAAATAAGTTACATAGATTCGTGAATTTTTTTTTATATACTCTTTATATAATAATGCAGTCAGCTACAGAGCCCGATTTTGCATTTTTGCTCTTAAAAATTTATAATAAATAAAATACGGAGTTAAAGTGCAGTTTAACGTGTACTTAGTGCATACAGTGCACCTGAGTGCACCTGAGTTTGCCTGGGTCTCCTGCCGACCCTTAAGGAATAAATAAGTATATAGGTTAATAAGATAATATTTCGTTATAGATTAAGAAATCTATACGGCGCTACAAGTGCTACAATCTGGTCCATTTACGTAGCAACTGCAACATTCGTAACTTAAGGATGTATTACCTATACCTTCCCAGCCAAAAGTACAGTAATCTGAGAAATCCAATTATATCGGTTGTATGCATACTTTAACGGCTTACTACTATTTAATATCATAACAAGGATATTAATGTTACTGATTTAAGTGATTTTAACCAGTTTTTATGATTATTAACAGCGTATTTGTAAATATTCTTAAAGATGTATGTCCGTTCAGTCAAAATAAAGGGATCAAGCTGAAATTTACAGAGATTGTGCACTTATATGTCCTAAAAACCTGTGTTAAATTTCAGATCGATTGTCTGACTCGTTTAAAAGATATTAATTTTTTAATTTTGTTTTTTAGTTAATTTAAGTTTAAAAAATTAATATCTTTTACATAGCTCCTTAAACTTCTTCCTTTTTTCCTTGAATGCACTGCCTTCTCCTCTTTCCTTCCTCCATTCCGTCAATTTTCTTCTCGCTTCTTTCTTCGCTTCTCCGCAATCCTTATCCCACCACCCCACCTTCTCCTTCTTGCTTCCCTTCAACTCCTCTTCTACCCCTTTCATCGCCTCTACTATTCTTGTTTCCATTTCTTCCCATTCCTTATTTACATCTTCCTCTTTTTCCTCTACTTTCCCTATTTTTTCTATGAAAACCTTTACTCCTTCCTCGTTCCAGACTCCCCTGTTTCTTTTCTTCCACCCTCCTCCTCTGTCTTCCCCCTCGTTTCCTCTTCTTAATACCATTTCCAAGGGATGGTGGTCTGAGTCCACTCTATCCCCCACCGTCAAGCTCTCTATCTTCTCTCTTACTTCTCCTTCCCCTATTACATAATCAATGACCGTATCCCCTCTTCCTCTTCCTGTGAACGTAAATTCCTCCTCCTCGTTTCCTCTCACATTCCCATTGAATATTTCCCACCCTCTCTCCTCTAAGCAATTTACTAGCAACCTCCCCTCTTTATCCATCCTCTTATCCTTTGATTTTCTTCCTCCCTCCCTCTGCCCTCCCCTCTCTTCTTCCTCTATACTCCCACTTTCCCGTCCAGTCCTCGCATTAAAATCTCCCCCAATTATCGTGAACCTTCCTTCCTCTTTTCTTTCCATTATAAGTCCCAAATCCTGTAAGATCTCCTCCATTCCCTCCTTCTTTGCGTACACCCCTATAATATTCCAGCTCTCACCACCTATCCTAACCTTTCCTGCTATCAACCCCTCCCTTTCAATTTCTATTTCCGTTCCCTTCTTTTTTATCCCTTTTCTCATTCCCATTACCATCCCTCCTATCGCTCTCCCTTTTTTGTACTTCCTCTTCGCCATTTGCACTCCCCATTCGTATCCTTTTGGCAATCTCCCCCTTATTCTTTCCCAGCCTTTTTCCCCTATCCATGTCTCTACCAAAACTATCACATCTTCTTTCTTCAGCCCCTCCCAAAATTCCTTATCTTTATTTTCCAATCCTGCTACATTCCAGAACACTATCCTCCAATCCTTCCTACTCCCCCCGTCCTCGTCTCTTCTGACTTCCGTCTTGCTACTCTCTAACTCCTCCCCTATATCCTCCTCCCCTCTTATTCCCCCTCCTCCACTCTTATTCCTCTCCCTCCAACATCAGTTCTCTCCTCTTCCCTCTCTCCCCCGCTCTCCTTTCTTATTTTTTTTATCCTTTAAAACTCCCTCTTCCACATCCCATCTCCACCATATATTGTCTAGTCTTATTCTCCCCGCTTTAATCCACGCTCTTCTTCCATCTCTTTCCTCTCTTCTCGCTATATCTCTCAGTTTCCACATCATCCTTCTTTTCTCCCATGTCAAATCCTCCGTGATTCTCTCCTTTCTACCCACCAAACTCTTCTTTTTCCCCATCACCTCCCATTTTTGTTCTTCGTTCTCCAATTTCATCAGCACCATTTTCCTTCCTTTTTCTGCATCCCCCCCAATTCTCTTCACCTCTATTGCCTTCACTTTAGCTCCTATTCCTTCCAATAATTTTTCCGCCTCTTCTCTCCTCCCACCTTTTTTTTTAACGTGGAGAAATCTTCTACTACCGGCCGATTTCCCGGCCGGTAGCCCCCTCTGGTGTTGAGAAGGGGGACGACCCCCCCGCTCTCCTGGGAGAGGACGAGGGGAGTGTGGGACTCTTACCCACTAAAACTCCACGGGTGTCCAGCACTGCGCATTAAGTGGGGGACGCCTGGGAACTATTTATAATTACTTCCAGGCGCCCCCCTGCGCATTGCCCAATAGGACCTCCTTCAATGAGCCGGCTGGCTCGGAGACCAAAAAGGTCGACGGTCTCAGTTTATACGGCAGGGATGTGGACACCACCCACCCCTGCCGTCCTCTCCCGTTGTTGTGGGAGGTATGGTGCGACATCTGGAGTCCCAGCCAGATGCCGCACCCCCCTTCCTCCGCGCTGCCCTTTATCATCAGGCAGCGCGGAGGTTCGTGACTTCTCTTGTCACCGCTATGGTGGCAATATCCCACCAATTGTTGGTGGGATGGCTGGCCAGAAGGGGCAGGGCACGGAAAGTTCTGCCATCAGGACAGAACCCCCACCATGCTTCCAACTGGACAGTCAAGCTTTAATTGGGAGAGGACTCGTCGCATTAGGGGTTTTGTTCTCCGCGACGGATCCTCTCCGCCACCTCTTTGGCGGACATTACTTGACCGCAGAATGTCAAGAATGCCCGCCATTTCGATTCGCGACCGACCATCTCCGCCACGATGGTCGGGAGGGAGATGTCCTCCCACCTTCTCTTACCTCCAGCCCCTTATCACTATATTTCTTCTTCTTTCCTCCTTCTCCTTCCTTTTCAGCCTTCTCTCCAACTCTCTCATTCTCTCCTCCACCATCTCTCCTCCGCTTCCTACCTCCCCGTTTTTCTCCTCTTTTCTCTCCTCCATTTTCTCCTCCAATCTTTTTATCCTTTCCTCCATTTTCTCCTTCTGCCTGTTTGTCTCTTCCCTCTCCTCTCTCCATCTCTTCTCCTGCTCCCTGAACTCTCTTCTCAGTTCCTCTATCTCTTCCCTCATCCTCCTACCCTGCTCCTTGAAGCCCTCCCTTATCTCCTACTATCGCTGGATATATGTAATTTTAGTTTGTAACTTAGAAAAGAGGAGTGAATGGCCTTTGAATTTTAATTTTTTTTTCAAACAGATACGCTATTTGCGACGCAACTGTTACATAAATATAAGGCTGTTAGAGAACAACAAATTACCAAGAGTGCCAAAAAGACAATTGTCGAAGATGCTGGAAGGATGAATTGTCAAAGTCAGTCAGTTACTGAAGCAGGTAAAGGCCGTAGCCGGATAAGAAGGGTCAATGTGCCCCCACACGGATCATGCTCATTTTTTTTGCTTTGATTGCTGTCAGTGTCACTTACAATTTAGTCAAATATTAGCCCTTAATATTGAACCGTTTTGCTGTAAAAAATAAAAATAAAAATTTCGAAAATAATTCATATCTTTTGATCGGCTTAACCGATTTTGATGAAATTTTAATATGTTGTAGATATCATTGAGACACATTTGTGGAAAATTCGGGAAAGGTTTCTGATGACAGAAACATTGATAAAAAAAATAAATAAATGTTCTTGATTTTTTTTAGTCTCGATATCTTTCTTGTACAATTACGAAAAAATTTTTCTAGAATCTTGGAGTAGTTTCCTATCGAACATAATTTTTTGGAAGCGATAAAATGGGTAGGCGGTACTTTTAAAAA
This sequence comes from Temnothorax nylanderi, assembly GCF_030848795.1. NCBI lineage: Eukaryota > Metazoa > Arthropoda > Insecta > Hymenoptera > Formicidae > Temnothorax > Temnothorax nylanderi. The sequence continues at coordinate 94,360 of NW_027249403.1, forward strand.
ATAAAATATTTTTATTTATTTTTTTTAAATATGATATGCTTTTGGTACGATCGCCATATATTTTATGTAGAATTTTGGGATAGTATTCTACAACAAGTAATTTTTTCGAACCAATAAAATAGGTAGGCGGAAGTTAAAAAAAAAATATTGTTTTTTATTTTTCTAAATTATGATATGCTCTTCGTACCATTGCCATATTTTTTTTGTTAACTTTTGAGACGGTATTCTATAACAAGTAATTTTTTCGAACCAATAAAATAGGTAGAAGGTACTTTAAAAAACAAAATATTTTTTTTCAAAATTATTATAGTTCTTTGGTACCATCGCCATATTTTTGTTTAGAATTTGGAATGGAATCCTACAACAAGTAATTTTCCGGAATCAATTAAATAAATAGATGCAGGTACTAAAAAAATAATAAAATAAAGTAAAATGAAATAATTATGAAAGGATAAACTATAATCGTATTAAATCAAATGTTTATTAATGAAGTACACATACACATTCGTTCACATAATCACTCTCATACTATTATTTACACTATTTATAGTTATATTTATATGGATGGACTAATCTTCAGCATTATCTTCATTGATAATAGGCGTGATGCCGTCTGTTTTAAATATATTTAAATATAAAAAAATATTTAAATATATTTAAAACAGACGGCATCACGCTTACTATCAATGAAGATAGTGATGAAGATTAGTCCATCCATATGACTATAAATAGTGTAAATAATAGTATGAGAGTGATTATGTGAACGAATGTGTATGTGTACGTCATTATTTTTAGTGTATGTGTACGTGTATGTGTATGTGTACTTCATTAAAATAAACATTTGATTTAATACGATTATAGTTTATCCTTTCATAATTATTTCAATTTACTTTATTTTATTATTTTTTTAGTACCTGCATCTATTTATTTAATCGATTCCGGAAAATTACTTGTTGTAGGATTCCATTCCAAGATTCTAAACAAAAATATGGCTATGGTACGAAAAAACTATGATAATTTTGAAAAAAAATATTTTGTTTTTTAAAGTACCTTCTACCCATTTTATTAGTTCGAAAAAATTACTTGTTATAAAATACCGTCTCAAAAGTTTACAAAAAAAATATGGCAATGGTACGAAGAGCATATCATAATTTAGAAAATAAAAAACAATATTTTTTTTTTAACTTCCGCCTACCTATTTTATTGGTTCGAAAAAATTACTTGTTGTAGAATACTATTCCAAAATTCTACATAAAATATATGGCGATCGTACCAAAAGCATATCATATTTAAAAAAAATAAATAAGAATATTTTATTTTTTAAAAGTACCGCCTACCCATTTTATCGCTTCCAAAAAATTATGTCCGATAGGAAACTACTCCAAGATTCTAGAAAAATTTTTTCGTAATTGTACAAGAAAGATATCGGACTAAAAAAAATCAAGAACATTTATTTATTTTTTTTTATCAATGTTTCTGTCATCAGAAACCTTTCCCGAATTTTCCACAAATGTGTCTCAATGATATCTACAACATATTAAAATTTTATCAAAATCGGTTAAGCCGATCAAAAGATATGAATTATTTTCGAAATTTTTACTTTTATTTTTTACAGCAAAACGGTTCAATATTAAGGGCTAATATTTGACTAAATTGTAAGTGACACTGATAGCAATCAAAGCAAAAAAAATGAGCATGATCCGTGTGGGGGCACATTGACCCTTCTTATCCGGCTACGGCCTTTGTTTATTTGAAATATATATATACATACATACATATATATATATTCACGGCAAACCGCATATATAACATCGTGTTATTTTTATTACATTTAGGAAAATTATTTCATATTAACTCAATAGGCGTTAAATTTGCATACATAGGGAGCTTTCCAGCAAGTGACACAAGCCGACACAAACGTCGTTCTATCTTTCTTTTTTGACAATGAGTAACAAAGACAAAACGATACCTGTGTCGACTTGTGTCGCTTGCTGGAAAGCTCCCATAAGTGAATCTCGCGTTTTATGTAAAATTTTGTAAGAAATCGGTAATCTAACCTATACTACGTTTACGCGAACGTTACTTAATTCTGTAGTAACTTACGAACGATACGATAATTCCTCCGCATAAACGGGAGATTTTATAGTAACTACGATGATATCGTTCGTATAAGTTACTACAGAAGTAATACTCACGTAAACGTAAACTATTATTCTTTGACTTATCAAGAGTTGTAAACTATTATAATTCCTGTCACATGCACTTAGTCGCGTAAAAGAGTCACGGTGCGGTTTCGCTTCGCGTCGTATAATAATAGGATAATTACATGTAAATAAAACAATTACCTTGAATCAGAAAAAATATTAATCGTCGCGTCGCGTAAAGAGTCACGGTCGGTCTCGCTCCGCGCGTACTTGACGTGGAACACTATACCGTGTTATAGGTTATAACTGACTGTGACAGGTGACAGCGCGCTAAACGCACTGTCTGCACTGCGCGCAGTTTACACACACGTATACATCGAAAAACTGGCGATACTAGTGGCACCGCCAGTGTCGAAAAAGTGAAAAGGACGCGATTCCAGCCAATGAAATGATGCCATGGCATGAGAGACGGTCGACGTAGAAGTATCTTAAAAATAAATTTTCACATTTGGACTTTGCGTTGCAATATCTCCGCTCGTAGGGCACGTAGCGGAAATATTATAAGAGAAACCCCCCCCCCCTAATTCGACCTTAAGCTATCGATTAAGCCTACTTAGAACTTGATCCGTTCACTCGTTATCGAGATCTCAACATCTCGAGTACTCGCAACTCGTCGCGTCGCGTAAAAGAGTCACGGTCAGTCTCGCTCCGCGTGTACTTGGCGCGAGACACTACCGTGTCTCTTGATATGACTTTTTTAATTTACTACACATGTTATACATTATATATTGCGAAAATAAAATAAAAATTTAAAAAAATGGTAATAATTCAATACTTCTTCTTGGTGTAAGGATTTTGCAGTTATTAAGATAGTATAAACAATTAATTGACTATGTGCAAGGAGCCCTATCGATCTTACAGTTTATACATGTGTACTTGAGAAATGTGTAAATTACATTTTTTTTGCACTTAAAGGAAGTGCTGCATTTTCAAAATCTGCACAGTTACAATTTTCCATAAACATTCTATATGCTTTTTGCGCTAGATTACAATTAAATAAAAGTAAAGATTTTGCACTAAATATTATGTACGATAATTCATTAACATTTAATATTAATACATTAGTTAATCTTTATATTAATATAATAATGATTTAAATAACTGATCGATATCAACACGTTTAAAGTTTTCAGTCGGTCTATATAAACGTTTAATCGTAGTTTCTCGGCCGTTTGACGCGAAACATAAGAAGCGTGATAATAGGCGAATCGTTCATTGACTGCGAGAATAGTCAGTAAGCGCGACGGCCGCGACGAGCTTTGTGATTATAGTTGTGAATATTGTTTGATATTTCGCTATTCGTGCACGGTTCTGTGCAACTTCGTACAGAGAGAATCTTATCTCTTAACGAGATTAGTGTGCTTCGTAACACGTTGACAGCGTGCCGCTGTCTCATCCGACGTCATTAACTGTAAACATCATTGCGTGGTCGTGAGCACTAAGCGTGTGTTTTATCGTGTCGGTTTTGAAGATCTGTGTACTTCTCTCGTAACACATAGACAGCGTGTCGCTGTCTCATCCGACGTGATTAACTTTAAACATCATTGCGTGTTCGTGCGCGTGTGTTTTATCGTGTCGGTTTTGACATTCTTTTCTTTCCTTTTTACTTCTCTTTTTTTGTTTAAAAGTGTTCTTACATTTATTCTTAGATTAGTGTTTTTAGATATATTTTAAGTATATTTATATTTATTTTATAGGGTTGGGAAGATGGCGGGGGAACGAACGGACGGTCCGGAGGATAGGAGGAGAGATTGAAGAGCAGTGAGAGAAGACAAGGGCGTGAAAAACGGAAGAGATTAACGGAGTCGGTGGAGGATATGTGGAGGAGGTAGAGGAAATGGATAAGAAACTGAGGGCGACGTGAGTAGAGAATGGTGAAGGAAGAAAGCGAGTGTACCCTTTTGAGGTTAGGAGACGGAGAGGAGAGGAGAAGAGGCAGAGACGAAAGGGGGGGGGATAGCAAGAAGCAAGTCACGGACGGCGGTAGAAAAGAGCGGGTTGGCACCACTGAGGGACGGCGAGGGGCAGCACTGAGATAGCACGGGCCGCGGCGGTAGAAGGAGATGGCGCACGAGAGAGTGAGGGAAGGGCCGGGGCCGCATGACAGCGAGGAATCGAAGGATCGATAGATCGAGGAAGAGGATCGATCGAGGAGGGTGAGCACGCGGTAGTAGTAAGGGTTAGAGAGCGTTAGAGTGAAGACGTGGCAGAGAGACGGAAAAGTGAAGCAAAGGTGAGCGTAAGAAAGGGTGAGAAGGAGCTTTGGAAGACAGGGGGAGAATATAATAAGAAGGAGGAATAAGCAGAGGATTACGCAGAAGAATGTAAGTTGCACAGTGGGTTGGAAGCGTATAACACAGAGAGGACAAAGAGTGGCAGTGAGGTAGGCGGAGGCAGGCATAAATAGATAGATGGATAGATTGTAGGCAGACGGTAAACGATAACCAGGATGGAATGCAAAGGGAGAATTATAATAGAGAAGGAGGCGGTGGAAGTGGTTGTGGAAGAGAAAGTAAGGAAGATGTTAAAGGAGGTGAAAGAGGACGGTAAAAGGAAAGATGAGGAGATAGAGGAGCTGAAGGAGGAGGTAAAGAGACTGAATAGAAAGGTGGAAAGAATGGAGCAAAGCGGTGGCAAAAGGAAGAGGGATGATAGCGAGGAGAGTAAAGGTAAGTCTAGGAAGAGGAAATGGTGGGCAGGGGAGGACGAAGGAAGCGACGACGAAAAGAGAAGGAAAAACATGATAATAAGGATCGAGAAGGAGAGGTGGGAAGGCAAGGAATCAAATTGGATGAAAGTGAAGGAGCTTTTTGCGGAAGGTCTGAAGGTGAAGACGGAGGTAAGAGAGGTAAGTGTGATAGGACAGAGAGGGGACTGGATGACGATACTAGTAAAGTTGGGAAATGAGGAGGAGAAGCCGAGGGTTTTGAAGGCAAGGAGAAAAGCAGGGAACAGGTTAAAGGTGAAAATAGATGAGGATAAGTCGGTGGAGGAGAGGATCAGAGAGAGAGAGAGAGAGAGAGAGAGAGAGAGAGAGAGAGAGAGAGAGAGAGAGAGGAGAGAGAGAGAGAGAGAGAGAGAGAGAGAGAGAGAGAGAGAGAGAGAGAGAGATTTGATTTGATTTGATTTGATTTAATAATATGCCCAAGCAAGGCTAAAGGGCAAAAAATGATACAGTAATGCAGTACAAAGAAATACGCATGCTCTCGCTCGCATAGGAGACTAACAACTTAACTATGGAGTGTAATATGTACAATGCGATAATAACTAACGCAACTTCCAGTTATATACGCAGTATAGTTATAACAAAGAACCAACATAAAAAATGATACAGTAATGCAGTACAAAGAAATACGCATGCTCTCGCTCGCATAGGAGACAGACAACTTAACTATAGAGTGCAATTTGTACAATACGATAATAACCAACGCAACTACCAGTTATATACGCAGTATAGTTATAACAAAGAACCAACAAACAGGAGTACAGGAGAAAACAGAAGACATAGGTAAGAATAGTTACCCAGTTTCTCGAGCAAGCAGAAATGTCTTGAGAAGATTTTTAAAGGTAGGGAATGATGAAGTAGAGGTGATATTAACAGGAAGTGAGTGCCAGAAATAAATAGTAGAAAGATAAAATGAGTTTCTGTAGGTAGTTGTTCTATGTGAAGGAATATGAAATGTATGAGATGCATGAGGAAGGCGGTCAGATCTCCTCAAGAGCGGATCAAGCAACGTGAAATTTTCTCGCAAGTAAGAAGGGGAGCACATATGAAGTATGCGATACATTTGACAACCAAGAAAATATAGTCTTCTGTTTTCAACTGAGAGCCAACCTAATTGGCGTCTATACGGAGTAATATGTTCATCTCTCTTGAGATCGAAGATGAAGCGGATGCAACAATTTACAAGTCTCTGTAATAAGGTATTTAACTCACCACTTAAACCATGATAGACCAAACAACAATAATCGATGTGTGGCATAATTAGGGCTAATACCAGCCTTATCCTTAACCTCGTAGAAAGAGAATTTCTATTAAACTTGAGTTTATGCAAAGAAAAATGAACTTTTTGTGAGATGTGCAGGATGTGTTTCCTCCAGGACAGGTTGGACGTAAAAATTACACCCTAAATTCCTGACTTCATTAACAAAGGGTAAAGGTGTTTGGCCAACAATGACAGGTGGTAAGCCATGGCAGTCAATATCATTAACATAAGAATGACTGCCGAAAATTATCACCTTAGATTTCGCAGGATTAAGTTTGAGACCGTTCAAGTTTGCATAGTTAAAAATAGCGTTCGCATCAGTAGAAATCATTTTAAGACCATGGAGAATGTCAGCACGAGAACATTGAAGATATATTTGTATATCGTCAGCAAAAAGCATATGATACACAAACGACAGAAAACCGCCTATGTCGTTAATATATAAAGCAAACAGAAGAGGACCAAGCACAGAACCTTGAGGGACACCAGACGAAGTGAACAACCATTCCGAGAAATTACCTTCATCATCAATTACAGCCTGAGAGCGGCCAGTGAGATAGGAGAATATCCACACAAGGACCTCATCAGAGAATCCCAATTCTTTCAACTTCATAAGTAAACGAAGATGTGGAACAGTATCAAAGGCTTTACTAAAGTCGAAGAGAATCATAATTGTGATAAGCCTATCATCAATTCCCTTTTTTATGTCATCACAGACGCGTAAAAGTGCAGACTGCGTGCTGTAGCCTGAGCGATACGCAGACTGTCTCGGATTCAAAAGATTATGCTTGTTCAAATAGTCAGTAATCTGTGAAGCCACAATTCGTTCAAGGATTTTGGACATTTCAGGAAGGTTAGCAATAGGACGAGTATCAGATGGAGACAGAGGAGTACGAATTTTCGAGAGAGGACGGATCACCGCACGCTTCCATAGTGAAGGAAATACAGAGGATTGAAGTGAACAATTAAGCAGTGAAGTGAGCCATTCAGAAATGACAGGCCAGGCTATGCGGAGAACGTAAAGCGGAATGCCGTCTTGGCCAGATGCGAAAGAATGAAGAGGTTCATTTATAATAAGCTTGTATACATCATCAGGCTGAATAGTAGAGAAAGAAAACCTTGAACATTGAGAAGGACTGGAAATTAAAGCAATGGCCGACATAAAGTTGATGTATGAGCAACGTGATGAAGCGTTAGATACAGAGACGTAATATGAATTCAGTTGATCTGGTGAGAAAAAACGGAGAGGAGAAACCGACGTAGACTTGACAAGCCCAAGACGAGCAAGTTCCCTCCACAATTTAGCAGAGTCGGTTAAATTGGTAAGGGAGGCAAAGTGAAAATCACTCTTGGCGCGCTTGATATCAGTGTTAAGCTGATTGCGAAAATGTCGGTATCTAACATAGCCAAGAAGACTATTGGAACGTTTGGCTTGCTTATAAAGCTGATTACGTGTACGAAGTCGGGATTTAAGTTCATCAGTGAGCCAACGAACAGGAGGCTTCCTAATCACTGATTTACGAACAGGAGCAAACACATCTAGCACATCAAGCAATATAGATGACAGACAAGAGCAAGCCTCATCAACGTCAGTCACATTCAAAATTTGAACATTGACAGCTATGGAATGAAGATGCTCAAGGAACGCAGAGGTATCAAGGTTCCTATAACTACGCCGCAGCATAGACTGCTCAGAGTCAAACGCACGAATTAGAGAGAATGACATTTCCAGCAAATCATGTCCCGCAATGAATGGACTCGAGGATTTAGTAAACGATAAGACTTTGTCACTGTCATCCACAACCAGTACATCCAACCACGAATCAGCCGTGGCAGTATGAAAAGTGGCATCAGAGTCGACTATATTTAAAGATAAGCTTAACATAAGTTCGCGTAAGTAGTTAGCCTCGAAACCACTCCTCAAAAGATTGCAGTTAAGATCACCGCCAATAATGATGTTATTGTAAAGATGAGAAACAGCGGTAAGTGATTCAACGAAGTCATTAAAAAGGGCGCCCTTAGGTCTTCTATAGATTGACGCAAATAGCACTACTTCGTTACTTGGCAGACGAATCTCAGCTAAAAGAAATTCCGGAGCGTTTAACTCTGCCCCAGTGGAAGTAGCAATTAACTTGACTTTTATAGAGTTATGTATGTAGCAAGCAACTCCACCACCCATCCGCCCTACCCGATCATGACGGACTAGAAAATAACCATCCAGAGCCACAAGATCATCCGGCACACCCGCATGAAGCCACGTTTCGGAAACAGAAATAATGTGATGAGAACAAGTATGAAAATGTAAACGAATGAAGTCAATATGTCCAGCAAGAGAATTCGCATTAAACTGAGCGACACGGAGCAAGGAAGAACTACATGCAGAGTCGCGCCGAACGACCGAGGACAAGGAACAGGCCGGCAAGACACGTCAATCAAGCTTGGCAAGATCAGCATCGGAGTCAATGTAAATGATAGGCTCCTTATCAGAATGTCTAACACATATACGGCCATCCCTGGTCCAGACAAACTTATACGCCCTCTCCCTAGCAACGCGTTTAACCTGCTGTAGTAAGTCAAAGACACACTTAGGCAGAAGTTCGTTTACATATACATTACGATCGGAATCGACGCTACACACTTCACGCTGTCCAAGAGCACCCTTTTCACGCTTTTTAGAAATAATCGCATTGCAAACCGCGCTCGAGGCCATGGTGAGGATCATCGAACAAGATGACGCGGATGATGATGAAGCAGCCGAAGTGGCGCGATCAGGGGTCACAGATGGTGCCTTCTTGACAAATCTAGCGCCGAGAACATGACAGGTGAAGCCCGGCACATTTAATGCCGTCAACACGTTCTCCGCAAGCCTTAACGGTGTAAGGGATGTCGCTGATGGCAAGCCCGATACAATCAACTCATTTCCGTCACGAGCGCCGTGAGACGACTGAGCAGATCTCAATTCACGGATCTCACGAACCAGATTAGCATTGTCCAGCTCCAATTGCGCAATGCGCTGACCATTCTGAGCCACCGTATCCGCAAGCTGACCCAAGTGATTAAGTTTATCACTAATTTCATTATTAAACGCGTCTGATTTTGCCATAAAAGCAGTAATTTCCTTATTAAACGCATCCGATTTTGCCATAAAAGCAGTCAGCTTCGCATCTGACCTATCAATCCGCTCAATCAACCCACGCAACAGCTCATTCGTTGAGTCATTTGCAGCATCGCGCGCAGTGTCGCTCGCAGCAGGATGCACACACGCACCAGAGTGTGCAGCGCCAACAATAGATACATTATCTCTCTGAATGACAGGAGAAAGGGTTGCCGACGCTGCACTCGCAAAGTTGAAGGAGGGAGTATCTCCCGCGACAGGTGTAATGGGCTCGCTCGGTATGGCCGCGAGAGCCCTACAGCACGCATCCGCATACCTGTATACGGCATATGATTTAATGCAGCCAGGGTGGAATATCTTCTTACATTTCTCGCACCTGCGTGATTCGTTGACGATTGGCTTCTTGCATCTCTCACACACATTCGACTCCATGTCCAGCATGCAGAGAGGCAAAGTCACACGATGGAGACAGGAAAGGTCCAAAAATGGCCACACAGCCCAGCCAATAGCAGCACTGCAAGCCTACCAACTCCCGCAGACGCGACCAGATCAACACGTGCCACGCGCACCGCTAGCAGTAGAGTGCAGAAGGAACAGTAAAAAGCGTACATGCAAGAGGTCCACGCCGATCTCAAATTGAGGTTAAGCAGGCAATTACTTGCAACCTGAATAATTATCTAAAGGAGACAAGTCTCGAAGAATTGCTATACTGCTATCATAAGCAGTTGAAAGAGCCTGCATGCGCCTGCAACAAAACGGCCCGGAGGCAAATCACAGCAGCAACAATTGTCAACAAAGCAGGAGCAAGAACACAGCGTGACACAATAGATACTCACGAGAGAGAGAGAGAGAGAGAGAGAGAGAGAGAGAGAGAGAGAGAGAGAGAGAGAGAGAGAGAGAGAGAGAGAGAGAGAGAGAGAGAAAGAGAGAGAAAATGAGATTAACAGAGAGATAAAGAGAAAGCATAATGTAAATAAATTTGAATTTTATAAAAAGAGAATGAGAGAAAAAGAGAAAGAGAAATAACAGAATGAAAGATAGAGATTGATATTAAAAAATAAAAAAGATATTTATATATCTTTTTTTAGAATAACATTGCGATTATTAATTAATTTATATTTATATATCTTTTTTTAGAATAACATTGCGGAAAACCTTAACACTGAAAATCTTCATCTAAAGAGGAAGTTGCAGAAGTTGCAGCAGCAACTGGCCGCTGCTTTAGCCAAGCAACCACCACGGCAGGCTGTGGTGACTGCTGACAATTTGCAACCTGCAGTGGTGGCTGCTGACAATCTACAGCCTGCAGTGATGGCTGCTGAGATTTCACCAGTACCACCAGAAATTGAAAATGATACATTGCATCGTAAGTATAAAATAATAAATAATACTAAATAAAAATAAATAGTAGTACCATAAGTAAATATATAATTTTATATTTTTTTACAGCAATAAATAAACCTCCTCGATGGGCCAGAGGAGGAAGAGGCCGAGGACGTGGACGCGGACAGGAACGTGGCCGTGGATACAAACGTGGCCGTGGATATAAACGTGGCCGCGGAAATAAAACAATTATAATTAATAATTATTAATTATATAAACATATAATAATTTGTTATGTTATAATATTATAAATATTACACATATTAATATTATGTTATTTATTATTAATGTTATAAATTCTACTATTAGAATTATAAATTCTACTGTTATAAATCTACTATAAATTCTACTATTTTGTATTTAATAAATTATATTTATTTCATTCTGAACAATTCTATTCTTATTTAATTAGAAATATTTGATGAAAGAAAAAGAGAAAGAGACAGAGAGAGATAGAGAGAGAGAGAGAGAGAGAGAGAGAGAGAGAGAGAGAGAGAGAGAGAGAGAGAGAGATAGATAGATAGATAGATATAATTTATTATGCCCAAGCAAAGGCTAAAGGGCAAAAAAGTAATATAGCAGTTACAATAATATCGCAATTACAATAATATAGCAGTTACAAGATGCAGAGATACAATAAGATGTAAACAAAAGCGAAATATAGCGGTCAGAAGTTAGTATGATGTGCATGCTCTCTCTCATAAGGCAAGCAGCAGCAATCTCAATAATATACCATGTAAAAAAAACTAAGAACTAACGCAACTTAACTAATAATAAGTACAGTGAAAAAGAATAAGATAAGGAGCAGTATTACCAAAGAGAACTAAATAGTGTATATAAAACTAAGAACTAAGGCGCAGCGCAATTTATGAACTAATAATAAGGAATGAAAGCACTAGAAGTTCTATACCAGAAACAATGTTATCCAATTTCACGTGTAAGCAAGTCGATATGTCCAGAGAGAGAGAGAGAGAGAGAGAGAGAGAGAGAGAGAGAGAGAGAGAGAGAGAGAGAGAGAGAGAGAGAGAGAGAGAGAGAGAGAGAGAGGAGAGAGAGAGGAGAGAGAGAAAGAGAGAGAAAATCTGTTTTTTCTTTAAAGTTTATAAAATCTCCAAAAGGGGTTACCGATTTTTTTCTTGCAACTTTTTCCGCAAACTACTCATTTGTTAATCAACCGAATTTTCAAAAATTATATATGAAACAGAGATAGAATTTTCCGGGAATGGTGGTAGTGGGGTTAATTTCTTAATACCGATTTTTTTTTTAAACCGGTTGCGTAGTTTTTGATGCCAATGTGTTTCTTATGTTCTAAAACGTCTGTTTGAGATCACGAGTGCATCGTAGCGTGCATCGGTCTCGTCAAATGAAAGGGCACAATGCGCGTGCCTTCTCTGTACTATAAGTTCATCGTTTCAATAAAAATCCTAATCCAAATATGTAAGTTCTGAATACTTTGCATTATAACGTGGGCTTCCCTAAAGGCATTTCGCAATCAATACCTTTCAAGACGTTTCCAAAACGCTGTTTTCATGTCCTTGCGCGATGGAGAAACCCACGCTATAAACAGTCACCGGTGTGACAAACAACAACATTGCTAACGGCCGGTTAGCAATGTTTCGTCTCGCGTCGACGCGATGCGGTGACGTAGGCCGCCGATTGCCAATCAGGCGCGACTCAATGCGTGTCATAGCCCTGTGCCGCCAATCACAAGGGAAAATCGGAGGTCACCGACAACGCTTCGAAACAATTGGTTATTGCGAGAAGAAGCTCCCGTATAAAAGAGCTTGCTTCGTCGCGCACCGGGCTCTTTGTCGAAAGTCAATCGCACAGAATCTCCGCTCGCTAAACCGCTTAACTACGCTAGCTAACACCGCTGTGTACACCGCTTTGAGTTCGCTCTTCGCTATCGCGCTTCGCGAACACGCTTTCACCACCGCTGCATGCCGTACTAACATCTGTGCGCGCGTTTACGGCTTCTTGCTTTGCTAAAAGTAAAGGAACACTGTATCCATTGTATACTGAGACTTTATTGTAATATACTTATTTTAGTGGACTTATACGTATTTGACTTGTGTGAACCGCTTTCCTCGTGGTCGTCTTCCTCGCGCCATCAAACGCGCATCCGCGTGCTCTCGAACAACGTCGAAATATCGCATTAAAAAAAAATGCAAAATTGCTAATAATAAAAGGATTACCGATTTTTGTTTTTTTATTATATTTTTGAAAATAATAATCGTAGAGTAATAAATAAGTTGTCATTTGATAGCTTATATAGTCTCATTAAGTAAGCAAATAGAAACTTGTACATTGCTTCCTTATAGTTTTTGTTATAGTTTTCCTCTATTTTAAGCTTGTATTTTATTCGATGCATAATTATTTGTATTTATTTGTTTTGGCTTCCTCATAGAGGAAGCTTTGTGAGCGAAGATTTCTACTTGCACACTTAAAAACTATAAGTAAGCAATGTGCAGGTTTCTACTTGCACACTTAAAAATATGAATTGGATCAATTTTCCAAATTATTACTTTCAGATGAATTCCGCACCGCGCGTCTTCTGTCGTCTACGATTGTGCGGCGCGAGCGGCAACGCGGGCTCGCGCTGCGAGAGGGTTCGACTCGCGCCCGCTACGCGGCGCATCATCGGTATATTTTCGCATTATTAAGATTCAACATCGACCTCTATATCTAGGGCAGCTCGGCATCTCCGATATTTCACTTACCGATCAGCGACATCATCCTTTGGTTTACCCTTGAAACTTGGTGACATTTATGAGTATATGTTCGGCTCAGAAGTTCGATTAGCATTTTCCGAAAAATTCTACCCCCCTACTTCATATACAATTCTTTGAGATTCAATCAATTATTTCCCGAAAAATTAGAAAAATTAGAAAAACCGGTTTCCAGAAAATCGGTAACAAAAAACAATACACTTTATGGCACTTCCCAGGAAATTCTACCCTTACTTCATATACAATTCTTTGAGATTTGGTCAATTAATTCTTATAAAATTTGAAAAAATTTCAAAACCGGTTTTCAAAAAGATCGGTAACAAAAAATTAACCACGACATTTTTATCCCCGGAAAATTCTACCCCTATTTCATATACTTTTGGTAAAAATTTGGTCCACTAACGAATGAGTAGTTCGCGTACATACAGACAGACAGACAGACAGACGGACGTGACTTATATATATAGATATATATATTATATAGGGTATAAACTTTATACTAACGCGATAAAAATTTAAAAAAAAATTTTTTGGAAACATTCCACGAGTTAGTTAAAAGTGAAACTTAAAAATGCCGAGAAAATCGAGAGAAAATTACTTTAAGAACCGACAAAAGTTAAAGAAACAGCTTGAGAAGAACGAGAGTAATCTGAAAAGGTCTGCTAAGTCATCAACTGAAAGATCACGCGAATATAGGAAACGTCAAAAGTCTGTTCGCCAAGATGCATTTCAGCAGAGTTCGACTCTACAGGAGATTGATATTTGTAGCTCGACTTTAGAGCCAATACCTTCCACTTCTAATGCACAAATTGAGCATGATCAGCAAGAACAGATAGAGAATGATATTTCGAATTTGCACAATATTTTAGATAAAAATTTAGAAATGCAGTTGCATGAGAAGAACGTGAGTAATCAGAATAAATGCGCAAAGTCATCAACTAAAAGGATTCTAGAGAAAATTGATATATCTAGTTCGAATTTAGAGCCACAACCTTCTACTTCAAATTTTCAAATTGAGTCAAATAACCAAGAACAGATGGAGATTGATGTCATTGAATTACAAGAGTACATTAGGCCAGAAAATTATCGAGAAATTTATATCAAGGCAACTAATGTATTTGAGAAATTGTTTTTGAGGAACGAGTTTGGACACGTATGTGATGTGTGTGACCGGATATGGTATAAACAAGATTTATCTAAAGTTAATCAGAGACATATAGATATTCTAGAACAAGACTTTATCGAGGAGCGTGATCGTGTAAAAGACTTTAAAATTTGTTCAACATGTAGACAGTCATTGTCATTTGGGAAAATTCCTCCGCTGAGTAAATCAAATGGCTACAAATATCCAGAACATCCGCAAAATTTACCGCCGTTGGATCCAATTACAGAGCGTCTCATATCACCAAGACTACCGTTTATGCAAATACGTCGACTACGGTACGAAACCGGTACCTACAAAATAATAGGACAGGTTATTAATGTTCCGGTAGAAGTCGACAACATGGTTAAGCAGTTACCACGATAACTTGACGACGATTACGTAATTAATGTTAATATAAAAAAACATATTATACATAAATCGTCGTATTTGAGCGGACAAGTGAAGAAACGAATTGTTAAGGAATGGCTTCGTTACATGGTAACAACACCTTTGTATAAACAATTCAAAATTTGTTATAATGAACGAGATATGAACAATATCGATAATGTACAGCGACCAAGCACGAGTAAAGCATGTGACAGCGGGACTGATGACGACACATTAGAAATGATCGATAGTGATAATGATAAAGAATTATTGTTGGGACATCAACATACAATGATATGGAACGAAAGTAAATACTTAGACATTGCACCAGGACAAAACAAAATGCCTTTGAGCGTCATTTACGATAAGTATGCAGAAGAATTATCATTTCCTGCAATATATTACGGACATCCAAGAATATATAAAGAGGGTATCAGAGTTACAACGTTCAGCATGGCCAATAGCGAAATTAGACGAAGAGACAGACGCGGTGTGACTCCACAGCATATACTTTATATGGCTGTAAAAATTTTACGATTGAGAGTAAAGGAGGGATTGCATTCAACTTTCAAAGTTCACGCCGCTGCAGAGAACATTACTCGACGAATGATCGAAGATAAAACATTCATCGATGAGTGCGTGGAGAAAAATCTCGCATTTCTAAAGTCCATACCAAATTCAATGCAATATTGGAATACACGTAAAAAAGATTTGTTTGCTATGATTAGACAAATCGGCAAACCAACAATGTTTCTGACAATTAGTGCCAATGAGATACGCTGGCCTCACCTTCTTAAGATACTGTATAAACTAAGTAGAGAAGGTAATGGTGTAGAACTTAACGACCCAATGAATGAATTACGAGCGTTACAACGAGCTAGTCTCGTAAACGAAGATCCTGTAACATGCTGCATATATTTTAACAAAATTGTCAATGTAATTATGCGCATCATATCATCCCAAAAGCTGTATAATCCTTTTGGAAAGTATCGAGTTGTAGACTACTTTAAACGCATAGAGTTTCAAAATCGAGGCAGTCCACACGCTCACATCTTGGTATGGTTAGACAACGATCCAAAAGAAGTTCTAACAGAGAATATGCCCAAAACCATCGAACTCATTACAGACTTGTGCTCAGTGTCAGCCACAGATTTGCCAGAAACATACGCTAATCAAGTGCACAAACATACGTTCACGTGTTACAAGAAAAATGATAATAAGTGTCGCTTCAATATACCATATTGGCCTATGGATCGAATTCGTATCTTACTACCAATCACTAAAAACGATGGTCGCAGAGATGCGTTGAAAAAGAGAGCTACCAAATTATATCAGAAAATTAACGAGAAATCTTACAATACACTCGATGATTTTCTTGTGGATAACAATATGACAATGAAATACTACTTGGACGTGATCAGGGCTTCAATACGCAAAGCAACAGTTGTCTATAAAAGAAACATGAACGAATTGTGGACAAACACTTTCAATCCATGGATAGCTAATGTGCTTAACTCAAACATGGACTTGCAGTTCATTATTGACGAATACTCGTGCGCAGCATATGTTGTGGAGTATGTGAATAAGAGCAATCGTGGAGTGAGCAATCTGCATAAACAACTAATTGAATTACAGACAGAACATCCCGATCAAGATTTTATTGGATTAATGAAGAAAGTATGCATCAATTTATTGAATACAGTGGAGATGTCTTGCCAGGAGGCAGCTTGGTACTTGTTAAAACAACCCATGTCTGAAGCAAGTAGAGAGGTGCTCTTTGTTTCTACTATGTGGGCAAGCGAACGCGTCAAATTATACAAGAAGAAGAAACAGATGGATATGGAAGAGTTAGACGATGATTCGACAGACGTTTGGACATTGAATGTGTTACAGAAGTACGAACAACGACCGAGGCAATTGGAGGATGTTTGTTTGGCAGACTTTGCTGCATGGTATATAATAAAAAATAACAATACAGATTATAGAAGGCAAAAACATGCTAGAATATTGCGTTACAGCAATTATGACATGGCTGAAAAAATGACTGAATACAAACGAGAGATGGTTACGTTGTTCGTCTCATTTAGATGTGAACACATTGAAATTACTGATCATATGAAGTATCTACAGCTGTTTGATGAACATCGTGAAGCTATTATGACAAAGTTTGCAGAATATAAACAGGTTGACGTAGATAAATATATCGAAGAGTATAATAGATTATTTGAGGAACTACAGAATGAGTGTGATGAGATTGACGCCAGACAAGAACTGGTTGTACAAACGATGGCCACTACCGATGCCAATAACGATGACATTAACAGCATTAATTTTGGGAATTTGACGGCAGTTGTGCGACAGCGCACTAACGTTTTGACCACACAGGAGTTTTGTGAGAAGATGCGCATGACCAATCCAGAACAACGAGACTTCCTGCTTACGTTGCTGAATGCATTAATAAATGGAGAAAAAACCGTGCAAGTGTTTTTTACTGGTGTGGCAGGCAGTGGAAAAACATTCACTCTGAACTTGGCTAAAGAAGTGACAAGTAGATTTGCTCAAACACACACTACAAGAACAAATGCGTACGTGACATGTGCTTCAACAGGATAAGGCAGCAGTAGCGATAGGAGGAACGACCGTACATTCCGCTTTCAGGATAGGAATATCAAGACGAATTAACGCAGGATTGTCGAGAGAGACAATACAAACGTATCGCAACGCATTTGCGGGTGTCAGAGTTGTAATCATTGACGAAGTTAGCATGATAGGTGCAGATGTACTTGATAAGATACATAGTAGAATGGGCGATATCACGGGAAACTTTGATGATCCATTCGGCGGAATGAATGTCATCTTCTGTGGTGATCTAAGACAACTTCCACCCGTAAATGCTACACCAATTTTCAAACCACTAAGAAATTCTCTAAACAGTGCTGCTCTTTGGCAGTCGCTTAACTTTTATGCTTTAACAAGAGTTATGAGACAAAGCGATCTAGTGTTTTCCACAATACTCACCAAGATTGGTAACGGAGAAAGATTGACAGATGATGAGACAAAGTTGTTGGAGAGTCGTTTCAGGACAGTAGAATGGTGTAACGAGCATGTTCCAGGTGCCATACGACTATACCATCGCAATTGCGAGGTTGACAAATATAATGTTGAAGTAATAGAATCGACGTATATTAGCGAATGCAACGATATAATTCAAGGTTATTGTAGCGACCAGGAGTTGGCTAGTGCAAAGAAGAAGCTGTACAAATTGAGTGTCACTGAGTGCGGTGGATTGCCATACATGTTAAAACTATGCGTAAACAAGCCGTTTATGGTAAACAGTAATATTGACGTAGAAGATGGAATAGTGAATGGCGCAATTGGCGAACTAAAATATTTGGAATACGACGAAGAAGACGAGACCAAACTAAACAGAGTGTGGCTTAAATTCGAAAACAATGACATTGGAGCGAAGTTGAGAATAAAATCTAGACCGTTGGTTGTTAGCAAATCAGGAGTGTTGTCTAATGATTGGACTCCAATAGCAAAGAGACATGCAACCATCTCCATTACAACAAAAATTAAATGTAAACGAATACAATTTCCGTTGTCACCGGCATGCGCAATGACTATCCACAAATCACAAGGAGGAACATTTAATGAAATCGTTTACAACTATCACAAGAGTCAGGACCAACAGCTCGTGTATGTCGCTCTATCGCGAGTTACATCTATCAACGGATTGTATCTGACGAACAATACAGACGATTATAAATTTTACCATTATAAAGGAAATAACTCGCCAAAGATAATAGAGCTCAGGAACGAATTGCAACGTTTGGGAAACTATAAACTCACAACTGTTTGCGAAAAAGCTAAACAATTTTTATGTAATGCTATTAATTCAGTAATGAGCTATAATGTTCAGAGTTTGAGAGCACACAGTGCTGATTTAGAAAGAGACACTATTTTACAGAACATCGAGTTGCTAGTTTTGAATGAAACCTGGTTGAATAAAGATGAACGAGTAAACATTGAAGGTTTCAAATGGATAACCCAGTACAAACGTAAAGATGTGAGAGCAGGCGGTGTTGCAATATACGAGAAAAACGAAGCCCAAACGATGGCAAGGCCTCATAGACTAATAAAAGTTGATGGCGAAAATGAATTACGATTATCAGATGCAGACAAATACGGAGACATATGCGCAATAGAGGCGAAAATTGAACAATAAAAAATGTTTATTGGTGTCTGTTTACATAAATCCAAATACCTCAATGGAGAACATAATAGATTTTATTTCACGAAATTTACTTGCTTATTGCTCCAATGTTTGTAAATTAGGTTCAATATTAGAAAATAAAGATTACAATGATACACCCATCATATTAGCTGGTGATTTTAATTTGGACGTGTCCAAGCGAGAAAACGAAAAATTCTTAGAGTCCATGCGCAACAAATTTGGTTTGCATTTATTATCAAACAAATCATCTACAACAATGGGAGGATCTTGCATTGACATGGTGTTCACGAGACATGTAGATAACTTAAGTTGCTATAGATATATTTCTTACTTCTCTTATCACAAACCAATAATAGCAATAATTACTTAAAACGATGATAATACGCATTCAAGTTCTAATAGTATTAATTTGGAATCAGCATTAATATGAATTTAAAATACTATGTTTGAAAAATGTCCAGAGAATGATTTAAAAACGCATTTTTATGGTAAACTTTCGAGGTTCAAAGGCATGGCTTCACGACAAGTCATTGTGACTCATTGGCAACATTATAAATAAACTATTAATGACACAAATGCTATTTTTAGTTTTGAGTTTCACATTATCAACGTAAGAACAATTTAGAGAAATGTAAATTAAGAAATACAAGAATTTTTGAAGAAATTAACCGTTTTTATTTTCTCGATTGCAATGTGAAATCTGAATCGGATATAACGTGAGAGGCTACCTCGAATTTTGTCGGCGGTACGTGAGGAGGCGAGAAGTACTGCGGCAGAACATCGGCCAAAGACGTCTTCTCAAGGAAGTTTTGAAAGAAGACTGCCTCGCCCACGGTTTTTTGAACTGTGGTTTTTCCCGTGGGACATAGAGCGAATGCTGGGGCAGGGACTTGGGGAGTCTGTTTAGACGTTGGGTCCACAAAAGTTTACCCCCCCCCCCCCATTGTCCGAAGATTTGGCGGAACAAAAGTTATGATACGTATTCTCAAAAAAGGAAAAGAAAATTTTGACATCAAGAATCTGAGATTCTCATGTGAGTTTGAACAACGAGTATCCTGCGAGAATTAAATAAGTTTTCCTTATTCGAACATAATACACGTTTTTCGAAAATTACTGAGAGTATACTACGTTTTCTGCCATTGATCTTCTTCGAGCATCTTGCGATTCATGTTTGATTTCTCTAAACATCGAATACTTTATATAGATTGGCGAAATTTGCAACAAATTGGGGAGAACTGGAATATCGCAATGAGTTCTTATATCTTTAGTTCCCTTTTGAAATGTAAGTAAAATTAATATAGACGAAAAATATAACAATATTTGAAGTTTCGAAAAATATCGTTTTTCAGATATTGATTGATATGTTAACTGTGAGACAGCTATAACGAGAAAAGAACAAACGATCATACAATTCTTTCAAAAAAAAAACATCATAAAGTGTACAGCGAGTTTGGACAAAGATTAACATGCGAGCATTCTGTAAGCTTTATTATTCAAGTAGCGTGGGCATTCTAACTTGAATTATATGAGTATCTTATGTTTTCTGACATAAAAGTAAATATAGAAAAACATTTATTGTTTTATTTCTTTAAAATAAATTTATGTTTGAAAAAATCAAACTAGCACAGTAAACAACTGTGCCGCAAACACGTAGAACTACGTCTACTGCACAGTATGGGCACAGCAACAACTGTGCCGCAATCAACACGTAGCACTACGTCAACTGTCAATGATGATGATTGACGTGATCAAGGAAGGCCAAGGCCCACACCGGGATGTAGCGCCGAGTTCATCATCAGTGACAGTTGACATAGTTCTACGTTGTTGCTTAAAAAATAAACAAAAATATAAATCAAACAGGCACAGTAACAACTGTGCCGCAAACACGTAGAACTACGTCAACTGTCACTGATGATGAACTCGGCGCTACATCCCGGTGTGGGTCTTGGCCTTCCTTGATCACGTCAATCATCATCATTGACAGTTGACGTAGTGCTACGTGTTGATTGCGGCACAGTTGTTGCTGTGCCCATACTGTGCAGTAGACGTAGTTCTACGTGTTTGCGGCACCGTTGTTTACTGTGCTAGTTTTTTTTTTACAAAACATATATATATATATATACAAAAATGTTATTAGATATAATTCTGATGAGAAAATTCGTCTCGAATTAAGTATACGCGATATATACGCACTCTATATTTTCGATCTCGAGTATAAATTGTAGAGCAGTATCGGGTACAAGATTGATGTCTCTCGTCAGCGAGTGCAGAGTCATAAAGCGCAATGGCATCGCTCATCTGACGCTGTTGTTCTTGTAAATGAGCGATCTTTGCCTTTGCTTGACAAAAATCTCTAACTGAGTATCTTGCAACTTTTTCGTCAGCTCATTTAATTGGTTCCTGTTTTTATTACGTTGCTGCTCTAATATTGCTGCTCCTCTTGCCGCACACAGTCCTTCGCGAGCTCTTGCCTCTTTTGAAGTTTAGTTCTTCTTTTCGACCCCTCTCAGCATCGAAACTTGTTCCTCAGCTTGTTGTTGACGGAGTTTATCGACCTTGAGAATATAAAATGGATTTATACAGATTTGTATATTTTTGCTTATCTCCCTCCCGTCTTTTCTTCCCCGTATATTTCAAGTAAAAATAATAGATTTGCACATTATTATCCGGTATGATTGTATACGGTTGCTATTACGTTTGTACAATTGATATAGTCAAAACATTAAGAGATACACGATTTGATTTTATTTATTTGATAATATATTATTTAATTTTGCTACAGTTGCGTTATACGTCACGGGAAAGAGTGTAATAGAAAAAGTGTATAATTCATGTTAGAAAAGCATCAATAATGCATTAGCGTTATCGGTGCGTATGTTTTGTACAAAAGTAGAATTTGGCAAGTATAATATAATAGAGATTGTGGGTTTTATTTACTGTCGTAAACAAATGTTTTCAAAGGACACGTATGTATTTACCTGGCCAGTGACACAGACGATGGTAGCGATATTATACACACACTCCAGCGCGCGAGCGCGCATAAGACATGTAATACGTACACGCGCACGCACGCACACATCGTAGAATACCTAACAAAATATGTAGTTACGTAAAAGAAAAAAAAGGGAGAAAAAAGAAAAGAAAAAATTTACCCGAGATTTATTTCCTAATAAGCGCAACAGATATTCGTGACGTAACGAACGATATTATAATGCGCAAAGGTAACGCGATCCACTTTAAGCGCAACTGTCATCTTTTTCCTGTACTTTCTTCAGTTCCCTCTCAATCTTCTATTCGACCTCTCACTCAAATCTCTATCTATTTTGGTCTTTTACGGTGCTAAACATAATAAAACAAAATCATAAGGAAAAATTTAATAGTAATAACTAGATGCATAATTAGTGGAATCAAACTTTTTTTCAATTTTTCTCGCTTTCCTTCCTTTCCTCTTGTTTATTATGTATGCAAAGTGCTTAGGATAGATGTATATAATAGATGTAATTTATGTTTTGTATTACTGTCGTATCTGTGTGTGGGTCTCTATGTATTATTATTTGTACGTAACGAAATGTGAATATAACGGATGTATCGGTATACGGCAAAGTGCAATGGCTTACATTTATTATTACTTCACTGCACTTGATAAATATCGTTATTTAAAAAATTGGTTTCGTTTTACAAGAGCAAGCGACAAGTGTATATGTGCGTACCACTACCGCGTTGTGTAGTTGTACCTGTGAAAAGCAGTGTGCCGCGAACATTCAATAAGCAAGCCACGGGGTTACATTACCGAAATTCCTTTTACCTGCGCTTTTGAAACGTTCAATCTTTTCCGCGCTCCTCATCCTTCCGTGGATTTCCAAGTTGCTCCAGGGTTGACGACGCAGCAAGCGTGTCCAATTATTTGCTTCGAGGATTGTTAATCTCCCACAGGTTTTTTTGCTTGAAAATGTCGGTTTCCTTTTGCACTCTATCCTGTTCCATGCTTTGTCTTTCTCGCGCACGAGTTCCGCAATGTCGTCAACTATAATTGTATCCAATTCCGGATTCGAATAGTCTCTCTGGTACGTTATTGTTTTCCTGTGGTATATAAACATATTTGAAATGTTAATATTCGATCGACATTTTTAAACCGTATAAAGAAATGACGTGTATTTCATCACGGAACATCTAAAATTCATTTATATCGGAAAAGAAAGATGACATTTATAAATTATACAAGGATTTCAATCTACTCAACGTAAAGAACATCAAATGTTAATCGTGTAATTCTTATGTAGATAAATCCAAGATTGTCCGTCTACGAAGCACGCCATTTCGCGCATTGAGAGCCTCGTCGAGACAGCATTATTGTTTGACGATTTTTTTATTTTTACATCGGGTTCGTGGTAGCAATAATTTCCTCCAATCGCGCGCGGGTAGGGCTGCGGCACGTGGGCGCGCGTGGCCAAGGAGGCCCATCGGAGAGAGAGAGAGAGAGGGAGAGAGGAGAGAGAGAGAGAGAGTGAGAGAGAGAGAGAGAGAGAGAGAGAGAGAGAGAGAGAGAGAGAGAGAGAGAGAGAGAGAGAGAGAGAGAGAGAGAGAGAGAGAGAGAGAGAGAGAGAGAGAGAGAGAGAGAGAGAGAGAGAGAGAGAGAGAGAGAGAGAGAGAGAGAGAGAGAGAGAGCAAATAAATTTGTTTACGTACGATGCTGGCAGCGGGGGGGGGGTGGCCGATACGACGACATGGACAATGGCGATTTGTTCGGGACGTAATTTACGCGAGCGTTACTTTGGTCATCGAATTGATGCAATTTACACGCAATGAGCAGTCATCTTGCTTGGCCGTAAACGGGTGAAACGTTTCAAATGAACTGTGTGGGTGTAACTTGACAAATGGAGTCGATTACAACGGCGTGCGGGTTCACTGACTAGAGTAACGCTCGCGTAAATGTGACGACGATTGTCGATCGTCGGCGGATGGTGGTGGTCGACTGCGGCTAGTGCGGCTACCACGATTGCCGGGGCGCTCGCGTGGACGTGCGCGGGTGCCGACAGCGCAGCCATGGCCGACGCCGCGTGCCAGGTACGTGCGATTGGTTGTCGGCTACGGGTGGGGGGGGGGCTTCCGTTTGGCTAATGGCGCAACCACACAGATATGCCTAAACGAAAATGGCGGGAAAGCGTGGCCTGAGCAAGGGCTACGGTTATGCGTGCGCGCGTGCGGGTTACGACGCCATTTGTATTTAAATAATCTTTGGTCGCTGTATACCGTAGATTTGCGACGATTAAACTACTCGTCGGACGTGGTGATTGCCAGTGTTTCGAAACACTCGAACAACATAATGAAATATAATCGTTTTAATGCGAGCAAAGACGGAGCGCTGTCTGCCGTTTCATACGATACCACGTTTATTTCTTTCAACGATTTCCGCTCCGCGCCGTCGGTTTCGTCCGGTTTTTCCGCATTTTTTCGTAAGCGTTGATTGGCCGTTCGAATCACGCATCCTCTGTTTCCGCGCATTGCTGATTCCCGTATCGTGTGATCGCAGTCTTATGATTGTCGATTGCGTCTACGTTTGCGTTCGAGATCTCTGGACCATTCGCGGCAAAGTAGCCGCTGGCGCGGGTGGCGATTCGAGATTTTACCGTTACGATTGGTCGAAATAGGTAGACTCTTGTGGGTAAATGCACTCGCCAAGCGTAAAGATCTATCCAGACAAACTTGCATAGGTGCATAAGTATCTGCATAAAGAAACGGATTGGTCTATTTCTTTATGCACATGCATATGGACCAATCAATTCTTTTATGCTTATGTTTATGCGCTATGCAAGTTTGTCTGGATTTACTTTAATGCTGAGTCTACAATGCGAGTCGCAAAGTCGCGAATCGCAAGAATTGACCAATCACAGTCGATTATTCTCCTCAAATTTGACTGTGATTGGTCAATTCTTGCGATTCGCGACTTTGCGACTCGCATTGTAGACTCAGCATAAGTGTGATACGGGCATTACGCGTGTGCGCGGCTCTTCATACAGGCCGATATTCATTGATCGACGAATGATTTAGAGAGAGCTATGGGAGAATATTGATGGTTCCATCACATTTTAGGTTTGTTCGCGTCGCATGCCCCACCATGCTCCTAATCGCTCCAACGCGCTCCAAAAATTCATCCGCACCAATCGCCATCTTTTATCCGTGATCCAAGTGTTCTTGGTGTTTATCGGAGTATGCGACGCGAACAAACCTTTTGTCGTTATCTCAAATGTGATTGCTCGCGTACGCGCCATCCAGCGCTGACCGAGCGGCGACCGGTGAAATTTTTCAACTGATCTCCCTAGTGTCCTCTGTGTGCAATTTGGAGGCGTTTGAGGCGTTGCGAGGTGTTTGAGCTCTAGATTTTTGGCGATCGGTCAATCGATTCTCTCGCCCATCGATCCAACGTCGGTATGCGTCTTCGCGAGAGTTGGGGCGGTTGGCTCGCGTACTTGATAATAATAAAGAAATTAGTGATGAAATTTTTAGACTAAATAAAATTTCATATTTTTCTAGCTCAATATGTATTTGTAAAAGGCGACGACGAGTCGTTTGGGCGCGCGGTTTCCTCGCGTATAAGATATCGTTACGAATTATATTTTGTACATTTCGAGTGTAGTAATTCTTATTTATTGGAAAAAAAGGGGGAATAATGTCGTGTTTATAATTGAGTTTGTAATTTGACGGTTGTAGAATTCACCTTTTGCGGAGAGCGCGCAAATCTGTACTTTTTCTTTGTACGTACATGTAGACGAGCGGCGATTCAAGATGGAATTTATGTCAACCTGTTACGATAAGAGTTCCGGCTTCTCGAGCCAATATCCTATTCTTTTGGTGTCTGAATAATAATACGAGCTTTCGGATGTCGTAAACTTTCGTCGCGAAACCAAATTCGGATAAATAATTGCTCGTGTCAAAGGTATCGGTAAATTTGACAAGGCGCTCGCGGGACTTGAGCACGCGCCATCGAAAGTCTATGGAAAATGTTATAAATGCAAATGAAAAGATTTACAGTATTGTATAATGCATAAAAGGCACATACCGCTTGTTACAAGGATCAATCTATATCGTTGGCGAGACCGTTCGTGGGATATATTTTTTCGACGAGATGTATACATGTATGATCTGCTCGTAACAAAGTTTCGCGCATTTACCGAGCATCCGTACCACTATTAAAGCTTCCCTGGCAATTGTGTGCATTTATCGTTGTTTATCGGTTGATTGAACGACGACGCTTCGTCGCGAGTCGTAGAGCGGAAAATCTTTAGTTTCGTTATAAACGGTAAAGTCGATCCGTCAAAAGTAGCAATCGGAGAAAAAAACCGGGTGAGGGAGAATATTATAGCGGTTGAAACCAGTTGGGAAACGAGCTCTCTAGTTTCGTACGTACGATGCGATATAATAATGCGAGCGCAAACGGCGACGTGGCCGAGCAAATGTAACCGAGCGATACTTATTGATGCGCTTAGCGCTCGATCGTAACGCCATTTGAGTTTTTGCTTCGTCATTTGCTCGCCACCCTCGCTCCCCTGTTCAAAGATTTGCGCCGTGTGTCGCGTCTTGCTCGACGGTTTTTACCGTATGTTTGAGATTTTATTTACGCTGGCAAATTTTGCGCGGTTCTTCGCGCAACTGAATCATTTTCGAGATTGTTTATCCCAGGGAAAATTGGCAGACCGCAAATAGACGCCGCGAAACTTGAGCGTCGCGAGTTTTTTATTCGCACAATTTCCACGGTGAACTTTACGCTAATTTTTCTCGGGGGTATATCGTAAACGCTTTGCTTAAATTATATATCCTACATTTTTGCTCGCTTCGTTCGACGCGGGAATGTTGAAATTTAGTCGAGATTTATATCGCTACTTCGTAACAAAACCACTGTTATCGAGATTCGACGATAAATTGTGGCGCATCGAGTATCTCGTTGAATATCAAACGAGGCGTAGGATGACTAGAGTATTGACTTTGAAATTAATGTGTGCGCGCGTTTGGCGCAAAAATGTGAAAATTGGAAATGATTGATGTATGCCGACCAATGCGCGAATATTCGTTCGATTTGCGTAAACGAAAACGATTAATCGTCATTTTCTAAGTCGTCCTTGGTATCGTGTGCGGTCATCTCTCGTACAACTAAATTTATCGTCGACAATTGTGCGCGTAATCTCCTCGCTCGCAATTTTTTTCGGTGCGTGGCAAGCGCGCGCGGCGTGGCGGTTGGCTAAATTTAGGCTCGAGGTTTCAATGTGTCGTTTAACAAATGCCCGAGTCTCTCTCTTCGATTAACCGATAAACGATGCTACGGCTATAAACGCCACGCGTAATGTCGGTGCTTCCACAGCGTTTGCGATAGTTGCGATACATACGTGTAACAATTTCGATGACGAGTTTGCGCCATCGGTAGTTGCGAAAAAAAAGGGGTTGTTCGGCGTGATTTTCGTCCGTGGACGTAATCCGCGCAAAGCTCGATTCAAAATTGCAAGGAGATTACGGTATATCGCGAGTTTGAAAACGAAAAAAAAATAAAAAATAAAAAATTGAAAAGGCAATGTCGTAGATTACAGTCGCCACGCACCGTTGACGTGTGTGTGTGTGTGTCGATGGGTCAATGTATCGATTCAAATTCGATGTAATCTTTTAGTGTCTGACAATCCCATCGATAGCGTTACGAGTCAAATTAATGTCCGTTAAAAAAAAACAGCGAAAGATACGAGAGATTAAATCGTGCGCGCGCGCTTATATCACCTTTGCACGTTCGCGCGTTGGTGTGGTAGGCTGATTAAATTATCCAGATGCGAATTGACACGAGAGAAATTTCACGTTGTCTTTTGATTGACGCGGGTGCAAACGAAAAAAAAACAACTAGGATTTTTGAACGTAGGTGACGACAAATTTATCGCGGTCCTGCCTTCGGCAGTTGCGCGTCGGGCATAGCCACCGGGTTGGTTGCGGTAGAATGGGCGTCTATGTACCTTGGACGTGTCAACCTATCGTGCGTCGTCGCGCAATATTTACGGCCGCAACGCCATGCCGTGCGGCTATACCCTTTGACGCTTCGTCATTGCACTTTCGGCGGGGCTTGCGTCTCCGTGCGCATACGTGTACGTCTCGTTTGCGTTACAATGTTTTACACATCACGTACAACGTTGCGATACGATGTAAAATTTAAACGCACAGCTGTTGAATATTCCTTCGTCTCCGTGCAATCTGGTGCATCGCGGTTCTAAAAATCGCGTTGGACGGAGTCCGGGCTATCCATAAACTGAATTGTATACGCGCGTGAATTTGTCGCGCGATTTTTATATCGTGAAATGTTTTATCGCGACACGGGGGGTTGCGTTATTTAATAGAAATATTAAAAACATTTTTTTTTAACGAAAAATATCAAGTACGATCGCCAAACGTTTTTCACGCGCGTCTACGCACATGTACAAATATATATCGTAATATATAATCTATCGTAATCGTGGTCGATTGCAGTCTCACTCGATCCGCGAGCGATACTCGCGATGTCTATATTGCGCAATCTATTTCCGAACCAACTGTTTTTGGAAAATTTGCTAGATTACGGTGTTCCGCATTGCCGTCAGTAAATCAAAATGTTCTCTGTCTGGGACGCGCGCACGAGCGACGCATTACGCGTTGGCGTATCTTGGCGATCTTACGCGGGCGGTGACTCTTCTCGGCGCTTTTAAACAGCTGGGGGTTTCTTCGATTTCACAAAGACGCTATCCAAGTCCATCGCCGACAACATCTCGTCGTCCGAGTCGTACTGGTAATTGTTGGCGGCGAGTGTTCCTCTTGCGCTGATGGCCCCTGAAAATTTATCGTCGATTCATTTTCAACGTTTCTCATTTGCGAGTCGTGCCGCGGAATTTCATTACCTCGCAAAGTGGTCGCACTCGTGCACGGTTGACGATCGAGACGACTTTGCTCTCCCACGGTCGTAGACTCGTTGAAATCGGTTGTGAAAAAAATGTCGTTACAATCCAGGTCGTCTGTGTTCGTCGAATAATAGCAACGTCCATGTTCGAGCGTTTCGCAGGTGGGTTTGTAGTTTTTCTTATTCCTCGTGGGCGGCGGGGGATCGTTGTCCGAGCAGTCTGATTTGCGAGCCATGGATCTGAGACTGGACGACGCGGAGGTGGTGGCACAGTCAACTTGCTGAGATGCGTAGCGTCTTTCGGGGTGCGTCTGTCGCATTTGAGACGTAGAGTCAGCTTTGGAAACTGGAATGGGATCGTTGGTCAAGTTGAATTGGACGTTTAACGTCGTTTTCGAGAAAAAGCTTTCCATAATAGGCGTACTCACGATCCTACCTTTATCCGAATACACGGCCAACAGGTTTGCCGGGGATACTAAAACGTGATGACGATTCGTTACTACGTACGATGTAGTTTTTACTAGGCCTACATCTCGCAAAATAATCGCCATGTTTGGCCGCAACATACCGGGCCAAGTTGACGCGACCTCGCGATGAAAGGTGCTTTCGATGCTACCCGTCTCGTCTTTTCTCACGACGATCGGATCCTCGTGACTGGCATCTATACGATCCAGTACACCGGCCATAAACTTTACTCTTGTGCTCGAGCGAAAGCTGGAATTCGCCTTGTCCTTGACGGTGGAAATCCTGTAATCGCGCAGGAAATTCCTCGGCAGGTCGTTCGACAAGAGTTTCCAACCCTTCTCGGCAAAGAAGGCTACCTCCAATGTATTTCTTTCGAAATTTTCAACGCTAATCTGTAAAGATGCGGCAGATATTTTACAGTCAGTGTCGTTCGCGTCCGGTATCAATCCGGCTGGCCCGGGAAAAATTCTAATTAATTTTACCTCTTTTGGCGGTGGTGACGCATCTTCGGTTGTACGCTCGTGATTTTCATCTCGCGAATCTCGGTATCGGAACAACGTTTTTGACGTTGCGTCCACTTTGGTAGACTGAAAACTCTTCCTCGGTGTCTCTGACGGATCATCATCGTTGTCGTATACCTCCTTCGTAAAGTTAAATGTTCCCGGAGCGATGTCTCTATCGGGGGAAATTTCCGACGGCAGGCTCCGCCTTCCTCGTGATGCGTCGTCCTTGGTCTGATTCTCCGAATGTGGCATGTTGGCCACGACGTTACTTTGTATCTGTGAATCACTGGAATCGTTCCGCGTAACGTTTCTCTTGCGTTTCTTGGCACCTTGGTCCGTTTCTTTGCTCCTATTGTGCCTTTTTCCTCGCACGTTCCTCTCGTTTTTACTCGTTTTTCCCTCGATAAATTCCTCTTTGGCGCAATCATTTTTCTCTTTCGACGATGTAAATTTTATAGATTTCGAGGGAGACTTTTTCTCGGGAAAAAAGTAATCCGGGATTTTCTTCTTCGCACGCTTGTTTTGGGCGGACGGTTTTTTAGCGGTTGAATATGTAGTCTTTTCTACATAATTTGTATTCATCCAAATCAAGGTTTCGTCCTTTTCGACCGTGTCGTTTTTCTTTTTCGCGACTCCTTTAGTCGTTTCTATTGAAGCTTCGTCTTTCGCGTTTGGATTTGTAATCTTCATCGAATCTCTCTTCTTCTTCTTCCATAAAATATGATTCATCGTCGAGTCTCTCGCGCGTTTTCGGAGGGATGATTTTCGTGCCCGTGGGACCCCGCCGCAGGCGGAGCTCCTTCCCCCGCATAATAAAACTAAACAAACTCCCAGCGTGATACCTAACTGCTTGAATCAAGACGCTTGGTTATTCCGCACGATTCACCAGTCAATAGTCATCATATTTAAAATTGGCGCACTTTTGCATGCGCGTGCGGCCACTGAGCAAGCGCGTGCGACCACTGAGCATGCGCATATGGCCGCAGATGCCCTGCTCCTGCCAGATACCTGACCCCCGGGCCTCTGAACGATCGTGCCGTTGATACTGTTGTACGAGGCATTTGCGTTCTCGTTGATTTCAACGACGATCCACGCGACGTTCGGCACGCTATCATTGTCTTCCCGATTCTCCGCCTCGACGCACGCTGTTGCGGGCGGTGGATAACGCTGCGAGTGGCCGTACAAAGACAACAGATACTTGGTGCGCTCCTGATACTCTGTCGAGTGCGCCTTTTGATGCCGTTCGTAGTCGCTACAGCTCGTCCGAGCCTTCTCGCGAAAAAATTGAGTTTTTGAGTGGCTATAAGGCGCTCTGCTATTTTCGTTGTTTATTATATAGTGCTCTTTGGCAACCGGTTATTGCGTCTGCACAATTTATAGTCGAAAACATGTCAGTTTCTAAAATTTCTTTTACACATAGCGAGTTTCTTCACGCTGCTTTTGATGAGAAATGGTGCATTCAATTTTTGATCGAACATGAAATATTTAAAGAAAAAATAAAATGTCCCAAATGTGGATCTGATGTTCAATTAAATATTGATACACTATATTTTCGCTGTAGAAAAAGATCTTTTATCGTTAAACAGAAAAAGAAAAGGATGGCAGTGCAATGTGATTATTTTCAATCGGTAAAAACAAACACATGGTTTAAAAATGTACGTCTGCCAATAACAATCGTATGTAAATTTATTGCACATTTTTTATGGATACCTGTTCCAAGATTCAATTATGTATTACATGATTTAGGACTTTCGGCACATACTTTGGTTGATTGGAGTAGTTTCTGTCGAGAATTATGCGTCTATTAGTCTGAAAAGAATTCCCAGAAGCTTGGTGGACCAGGTGTAATAGTTGAAATAGATGAAGCTAAGTTCGGTAAAAGAAAGTATAATCGAGGACGTCTAGTTACTGGAAAATGGATTTTTGGAGGTTACGAAAGAGGCACGAAAAAATTTTTTATTGTGCCTGTTGGAAACCGTACAGCTGATACGCTTTTAAAGTGCATACAAGATTGGATACTGCCAGGAACAACAATTATGTCCGATCAATGGAAATCTTACAATTGTTTAGCCACAGAAGGTTATAAGCATCTTTCTGTAAATCACTCCATTAATTTTGTCGATCCAGATACGGGCGCACATACACAAGGTATTGAACGTACGTGGCGAGAAGTACGTAGCAATACTAGCAAATACGGCGCAAAAGAAGTATACTTAATATCGTATCTTGCAGAATACCTTTTTAAGCGATCGCATCCACATACTGAACGTATCCACGCTTTTTTTCAACTAATGAAGGAATTTCAAAATGAAATGATTGAAGATAATATTTTCGATAATCCAATTACCGATGCAGATGTTGCTGATTAAGATCATACATACACACACACACACACACACACACACACACAGCAGAGAGGGTTTGGAGTCGGTAAATACCGTGGAAGTGACGAACCATGGAGTCCTGATCTCTGCTGTGATACACCCAAACCCACCTGTTTATCCCACCCAAAATCCTGTTTATGAACCTCCAAGCCCAGTTCTCTAACTCCTTACCCCCGCGCTTCCATACCTCACTTGGTATCCCATCCAACCCCATTGCCTTCCCATCCTTTAACTTCCTCATTTCTTCTAAGTTTATTTCCCCCTCTTCATCCCCTTCTTTTTCTTCCCTCCCCTCTTCCTTCCCCATCATCACCCTCTCCTCCACTCCTTTTAACAACCTCATAAAGTGTTCTTTCCACTCTTCCTCCTCTATCCCTTCCTCAATTTCCTTCCTTTTTCTCCTCTCTCTGTTTACTATCTCCCACACCTCCGATTCCCGCTTTGCTTCCTCCGCTTTTCTTTCCCACCTCATGTTCTCTTCTTCCTTCTTCCTCTTACAAAGTTCCTTAAATTCCTTCTTTCTTTTCTTGTATGCACTGTCATCGCCTCTTATCCTCCTCCATTCCCTCAGTTCTCTTCTTGTCTCTTTCTTTAATTCTCTGCATTCCTCATCCCACCACCTAAC
This sequence comes from Temnothorax nylanderi, assembly GCF_030848795.1. Lineage (NCBI taxonomy): Eukaryota > Metazoa > Arthropoda > Insecta > Hymenoptera > Formicidae > Temnothorax > Temnothorax nylanderi. Next base: position 127,417 of record NW_027249403.1, read on the forward strand.
CCTCTCCTTTTTACTTCCCTTCAATTCATCCTCTACACCTTTTAAAGCCTCTACTATTCTTGTTTTCATTTCCTCCCATTCCTTGTTTAACTCTTCCCCAGTATTGTCTGCTTCCCCTGTTTTCTCTATGAAAGCCTTTACTCTTTCCTCATTCCAAACTCCCCTGATTCTTTTCTTCCAACCTCTCTCTCTATCTCTCTCTTCGTTCCCTCTTCTTAGCACTACTTCCAAAGGATGGTGATCCGAATCCACTCTATCCTCCACCGTCATGCTCACAACTCTCTCTTTTATTTCTCCCTCCCCGATTATGTAGTCAATTACCGTAGATCCTCTTCCTCCTGTAAACGTGTATTCCCCCTCCTCGTCTCTTTTCATGTTTCCATTGAATATTTCCCATCCTCTCTCCTCTATGCAATTCAGCAAAAGCCTCCCCCAGATAATAATAGATATAGCATTAAAATTATATATCTTGAATGAAAATATGTTTGACAGATTGAAAATTGTTTTCTAGAAAGTATTGAGCATTGCAGATATTACATTTCTTATTTTCCAGTTAGGTTTATAATTTAGATATTATAGTAAGATGCCTCCCAAAAAAAAAGTTTAATTGGGAAAATTTCTACTGATGCGAAACGAAAAAGGATCGAGAGGGAAAATGAGACATCTTTACAAACGAAGGCCAGAATAGCCGGAGTCAGAAAAAGGTTCTCAAATTTAAGGGCCAAAGAGACGTTTGAGCAAACTGAAGAAAGACTTGCCTGTCTAAGAACAAGGACCGCTACCTACAGGACAAATGAGACGCACGAGCAAACTCAAGAAAGACTTACTGGTCTTAGATTAAGGGTATACACAACCAGAGGTTTTGCATGGCAAGATTTAAAACGCGCAGCATTTGCCTATAATTCAAAGGAAAATTACCACAAACATCCGAAAGTAGTGATTGGTAAAATGGAGGCCGTTTGTGTACATTGTGAAGCATACAAATGGAAAGAGGAGACGCCAGGAATGTGTTGCTCTAACGGGAAGGTCAAACTGCCATTAATTACTCCGCCGCCAGAGGATGTAGGAGAATTAATGAGGGGAACCACTCCAGATTCAAAACACTTTCTGGCTAATATAAAAAAGTACAACTCATGCTTCCAAATGACTTCTTGTGGCACAACACGGGAAATAAGAACACCAGGATTTATGCCGACATTCAAAGTGCAAGGCCAAGTTTACCACAAGGCAGGATCATTGCTGCCACCATCCAATGAAGAGTCAAAGTTTCTACAGATTTTCTTCATGGGTGATGAAACCGCACAGGCACAACAGAGATGTTCCAACATTCCAGAAACTCGACAAAATATAGTTATGCATTTGCAAAAATTCTTACACTATCATAATTCCTACGTGAAACTATTCAAGACAGCATTAGAACGAATGTTAACAGATAATTACCAAATTGTGATTAAAGCTGACAAAACTCCAGGAGGAGAGCATCAAAGGAGATTCAATGCACCCACAATTGATGAAGTTGCAATTGTCATTGTGGGTAACGAGTTTGACCGCCGCGATATTGTCCTACAGAAGAGAAACAACAAACTCCAGAGAGTATCAGAAACTCATAGATCCTACGATGCCCTCCAATACCCGATTATCTTCTGGCAAGGCAATGACGGATATTACTTTGGGATTCCTCAGATTGATCCAAAGACAGGCATCCAAGAAAGAAGGTCTCTGCCCCACTTCTACGCCTACAGAATCATGAGCCGAGTAGGAGATAAAAATCATGTGTTAAAATGTCGTCAGCTGTTCCATCAGTTCGTTGTGGACATGTATGCCAAGATTGAGAGTGAACGATTGCTCTACATCAGGATGAACCAAAAGAAACTTCGCGTGGATGACTATGTTCATCTTAGAGATGCCGTAGCAAATGATGCCAATCCAAATGACTTAGGAAGATTGATAATTCTACCTGCAACCTACATTGGCAGCCCTAGACATATACACGAGTATACGCAGGATGCAATGGCGTATGTCAAAAAGTATGGACGCCCTGATCTCTTTGTGACCTTCACGTGCAATCCTCTATGGCCAGAAATCCAAGAGAATCTACAGGCAGGTGAAAAAGCAGTCAATCGGCACGACATTATTGCGAGTTTTCAATCTAAAACAAAAAAAAATGACTGACGTCATAACGAAAGGAGAAATTTTTGGAGAAACACGATGCTGGATGTACACCCTTACGAAAAAGACCGACGGGCGGGGGATTGTAATCTGTGTAATCCAAACACTACAATAATTACAGAAAAATATTACAATAATCACACACAAATATTACAATAACTATACGTAAATATTATAATAAATCTGTGTAGTTTTTTCGTACTACGGTCTATGAATTACATAAAAATATTACAGAGGAAATATTACAGGGATTACGGATCACACGGCTTCAATTCTTGAATTCATGCGAATAATTTTCATATGCGAATGTTATGTTACGCAAATACTGATTGGTATTTTTAGATTTAAAAAAATATATAAATCAAAGGTCGCGCAACTTATTTTCGCATATACAAAAATTGTTCGCATGAATTCAACAATTAAAACTACTTTGTGATCCGTGTAAATTAAAACATACTTGTATAAATTACACGTAATAAAATATCTTTATTATATATATATATATATATATATATAGATATAATCAAATAAATGTTTTAATATTTAATATTATTATTATGCATGTAAGTAAAAAAGACTTAAAAATGTCATTTTAATACTAATAGTCTCATTCATTTTGATGATGAAACACATGTTTGTTTTTTAGCATTATTGCACTTATTTCGTACAGCGATACGAAATAATCTGGTATGATCCGCCGATTTCCCGAATTTCTGATAGACATATTCTGAAAAGCAAATTTTATTGTAAAATTATTGTATATACTTTGATTATGATAATATAAAATATTAAATATTAACAATATCCGTTTGCAAATAAGTATATAATTTTCCGCATATTAAAGTACATTTATAAAAAAGCCAAGTTATATGGCCGATTGTAACTTTGGCCTATATGTATACATGCAATTGTAAGAAATCGAATGGCGCCTACCCCGATAGGTGGCTCCAGGTGGCGCATGCGAGCGTCACAATAGTTGACTAGGGGCGATGGCGGCACCGTCGCCGACGAGCGATTGTAGAGTGTGTGTGATTGGTCGGGTGGGCTATGACGCAAGATGTTTGCGCGGCGCGAATAACGGTCGTGCAAGTCCGAACGTGTTTCAACGAGTTCAGTACAAGAAGCGTTGAGAGAGGTTCGAGAGAGTTCGAGGCGGATCTCCGAGGAGACCAGTCGCGTAGCGAAAGGCTCATGTAATCGCGTCACGATACCTCGAGTCTTGATTGGTGTAAAGTGAAATACAGTTTAAGTAAACATTATCCCTGTAGTCTCTTCCCTCATCACCATTCCCGTCTCTCTACGTAACGAGCGAAACCGTCCTGCATAATCCTTCGTGAAACCGGTGAAACGACAATTAACTTTCGGTCATATATTACAGTTCAGAAGTGGGATTTGTATAACCGTGAGTGTAGTCATTCGCGCTCACGCTGCAATAGACAGTACGAGACTTGGCGTTCGCCGCGGCATCCCTGTGTCTTCTGCCCTCGAAGTATCCTGACGATACCTTCATACTTTGTACCGAGAGGTCTGTGCGAACAATACTCTCGGTCCCATTTCACCGTCGCAGAGATAAGTGTTTCGTGCGTGCGTGACCTCCGATACGTAGTCGCGCTCGCATCACGACCTCGTTACGCTCTCGTCACGTGATCTCGGTGTGCTACGAGCACACGTAAGAAACCGAACGATGGATACGGTGAACATCCGATCCCGATTAGAAGGACTCTCGTTAGAGGAGCTCCAAGACGAAGCCCGGACGTACGGCTTAATGCCGATGGAGGATCGGCGGCTCTGCCTCCAGGTGATAATATCACACCTGGAAAAGAATGGCCCGCTCCGCGATTTCGAGAATCGACCGAGTCAAAAAGAACCCGCTCCCGCCACAGTAGGAGACGTCCCGGCGGGACCTTCCGATTTTTCGCAGTTCTGCTCCTTGATGTTTCAGCAGATGAGGCTGGATCGAGAGGAACAGTCGAGGCACAACCGAGAAATGATGGAACAAATGATGTCCGTGATAAATGCGACTCCGAGAAGCCCCGCTCAAGAATCAACGCCAACATCGGTCCGCACGAATCGCTCGATCATGTCGTCAGTAGCACCGGCACAGGCGGTTACACTGTTAGCGTCTCAGTTACCAAGGTTTAGCGGCACGGAGGACGAGGACGTCACTCTATGGCTCAACAAAGTAGAAAATGTGGCGCGGATTCACGGCGTCACGCATGAGATTGCGCTCTTGGCTGCCACAAGCAAATTAGGCGGCAACGCGCAACGGTGGTTTGAACACAACACGGGGACCAGCAATCAATCTTACACGATTTTCAAGGAAGCCATCACCCGTAGGTTCAAACGAAGAACACTGATGTACGTACAGATGAGAAAAATTGAAGAGCGACAATGGAATTTTCCGAAGGAACCCTTCATGGATTATGCGATGGATAAAATCGACCTGATGCAGAGTGTGGCGATACCGGAGGCCGACAAGATCCAGTTAATAATAGACGGCATTGCGAACATGGCAATGAGAGGGATGGCGACAGCGTTGGATTCGACGGATATCGATCAATTCCTGGACCAAATGCATCGCATCACGTCGTCGTGCATGCCGAAGAGGAATGTGACGTGTAAGCCGCAGAAAGGGAAGGACTTCGCGGTGAAAAAAGAAAGTAAAGTGTCAGTGAGCCCTAGTGTAGTGCCGGCAAATAAAGACAAGTTTTGCGCCTACTGCAAACCTAAGGGGCACGTACGAGAAGAGTGCTTCAAACTAAAACGCAAGGAACAGTCGCAGACGGCCGCACCGACCGCCCCTACTACGGTTTCAGCAGTCGACATTGCCGACACAACGGCGCCGTCCACAGCAACGATACAGTCCACGGAATCAACGACGGTGGCCTGCGTAGCGGATCAGGACCGGCGGCTCGAGCTCGACGATTTCCGGATCAAGGTTATTGCATTGAACAATGTAAAATCCGACTTGATAGCTCTCGTGGATACGGGTAGCCCGATTTCTTTCATCCGACCGTCCGTTTATAAAAAGTATTTTGAATCGTCCGATAGCGCGGAAAATTCTTGTCATTCGTACAAAGCGTTAAATAACACGCCAATACAAATAAGCGATACCGTTTCCTCCGAGTTGGTTTTGTCTCCGTTGCCGGAATTCTCCGCTCCGATAGAATTGAATGTTCTGCTTAACGATTGTTTATCTATGGATTTAATAATCGGCATGGATTTTGTAAAGAAGCACGGAATAAAAATAGTGTATAATCCATCTTCCGATGATCCAGAAAATAAGTTGCGGTTATTTAACGAAATAGCATTTGCGGATGAAATCCCTGAACCATCCGAAATGTTAGAGGAAAAAATATCTTCTATCGAGACGGATTTCGATGACGGGGTTAAACAACGGTTAATTTCGGTATTCAAGGAAGTAGAGTCGGCAGAGGTAACCCCTTCTGGGAAAAAGCATTTAGTCAGGGTTGCGCTCAAGGATGAGTCGGTATACGCTTACTCGCCCAGACGCATGTCGTGGAAGGAGAGAGAGATAACGAGCGAAATAACCGACGACCTTCTGCGAAGGGGCATAATCAAACCCAGTTCTTCTCCCTACTGCGCGAGAACCGTGCTAGTGAGAAAAAAAAATGGTAAATGGCGTTTATGCGTAGATTTCCGGCCGTTAAACGCTCGAGTACACAAGCGAAAATACCCGTTTCCCGTAATCGAGAATTGTTTGGTAGATATCGGAAAAAAATCTGTGTACACGACGATAGATCTGAAGGATGGTTACCACCAAGTGGAAATCCATCCGGAAGACACGAAGTATTTTTCATTTGCGACATATGACGGTCAGTATGAATACGTACGTTTGCCTTTCGGTTTTAGCGAATCGGGGGCTGAGTTTTACGAACAATTAAAAAATCTCCCCGACTTGGCAACGTTGATTCGGTTACGGAAAATTATACTGTACATGGATGATATCCTTATAGCTACCGACACTGTCGACGAAAACTTAGAAATTATTAAACGAGTGCTCACGGAGCTCAAACGTTACCATTTCGAAATCAACATTGATAAATGTCAGTTTTTGAAATTAAAGGTTGAGTTCTTAGGATATATTGTGTCGGCTAACGGAATAACAATTAGCGAAAGGCATACGGACGTGATTCACAAGTTTCCCGTTCCAAGGAAAGTGTTGGACGTTCAACGATTTTTGGGTTTGACGAATTATTTTAGAAGATTCATTCAGAACTATGCGAGTAAGGCGAAGTCTTTAACCAATTTGTTGCGCAAATCGAGTAAATTCATTTTTGGTGAAGACTGTAGGCAGGCTTTTGAATCTTTGAAAAAAGATTTAGTCTCCTACCCGGTTTTAAGACTTTACGATTCGAATGCGGAGACGCAGCTTCATACCGACGCGAGTCATGTAGCAATCGCAGGTATTCTACTGCAAAAACAAAGCGATGGTGTTTTCGCTCCCGTGGCTTACTATAGTCAAGCAACAAACAAGGCCGAAGCCAACTATATTAGTTTTGAACTCGAGATGCTAGCTATAGTGAAATCAATCGAAAGATTTCATATTTATCTTTATGGACTGCAATTCACGATCGTAACAGATTGTCAAGCATTAGTTTACGCCGTAAACAAGGCCCATCTAAACCCAAGAATCGCTCGTTGGACTTTACGTATTCAAGATTATAATTTTAAGATCGTCCATCGCGCAGGAGGAAAGATGGCGCATGTGGATGCCCTTAGCCGTGCCGTGGCGTACGTCGATTCAATGCCCATAGAAAGGGAGCTTGAATACAAGCAATTGACGGACGCTAAGTTAAAGAGTATCGCGGAAGAATTAGAGTTTACAGAAAACGATAAGTTTGAGCTCATCGAAGGGCTAATTTATAGGAAGGGTGAAGACAAACCCCGATTCGTAGTCCCAGATTCCATGGTCTGCAATGTTATACGGGTATATCACGATAACATGGCACACTGTGGAATGGAAAAAACCGTCCAAGGTATTATGGCGAATTATTGGTTCCCGTCCATGCGTAAAAAGGTTCATGATTATATAGAAAACTGCTTAGTATGTTTAATGTCGAACGTGTCGGTAAATTCACGCGAAGGTGAGATGCAGATTACGGATCCTCCTTCAGCCCCTTTTCAAATATTGCATACCGACCATTATGGTCCTTTGGTGGAATCGATTGGCGGCTTTAAGCACGTCCTATTGGTCGTTGACGCGTACACGCGATTCACTTGGCTGTTCCCGGTTAAAACTACCAATTCGAAGGAGGCAATCAAGCAATTTAATAGTCTGTTTCATATTGTTGCGCCCGTGCCATTCGTACTTCTGGGCTGAAATTGGCTTCGCTCCGCAGAAGTTTCAAGCCGAAGCGCGTCCCTTGACAACGGGGACGCATAGAATTATTGATTTAATTTCCGCCTGTCAGATCGATCTGGTGACTCGTTTCGTTCGGACCGGTTTTCCCAGATCTCTTTATTGTATTCCGTTCTGAGCTTTAATAAAAGCCGAGTTCTTTTGTAATAACGAGAGTGGTTATTTCTGCGATCCCGGAAGCACGCGTACGCGTTCGCGAGTGCGCGCGTAACATTTTGGGGGCTCGTCCGGGATCAGACGAGCGACCGCGGAACGGGAGAGTGACAGTGATTCGGACAGACGGAATGGCCACATCGGCGCCTTCCTTGAGGAAGCGGGCACGAGCGAGGACACCGCAGCCGGACGCCCCGGAAGTGACGTCGTTAGCGGCGACTCTGCAGGGCGTAATTGATGAAGTGCGGCTGCTGCGAGAAGAGCGGGCACAGAGGGAGGCGCAGCATACGGAGGAGCTGCGGCGCCGCGATGAGGAGCTACAACGTCTCCGAAGCTCTGTACAGCTAAGTCCTTCTATTAATAGAGCGACCGAGGAAATACGAAGTTCGGGGGTGCGTTCTGCGTTTCCCGGGGCGGGTAATGGGCGCGCGGGTCCGTCGGCTTATGACGTGTTACCGGGAGTGAGCGGCGCGCAAGCGTATCCGGCGGCTTGTACCGCATTTCCGGGAGCGAACGACGCGCGTTCGGAGCTGGGCTATAAGCTAAAGCCCGACACTTTTGACGGAACGACCCCGCTGCGAGAATTTCTCTCGCAATTTCTTTTGATCGCGCGCGCGAACGGTTGGGATGACACGTCGAAGTCCGTTGCGTTGGCCGCAAATCTGAGAGGAAAGGCGCGGGCGGTATTAGAGTCAGTGGAAAATTTAGAGAGCCTTGATTTCGGGGAATTAAAATCTAAATTAGAGCTTCGTTTTGGTGAGGGAGGTTTATCACAAAATTTTTATACTCAGTTTACGAGCCGTAGACAGAGATATGGTGAGGATCTGGCTTCTTTCGGAGCAGAGCTCGAAAGGCTTTCTCGATTAGCTTATCCTGAGTGCCCCTACGTGGTTCGAGACAAGATCGCGTGCGCTCAATTTGTTTCTTCCCTTTCGGATGGATTTGTTAGAAGGACTCTTCAGTTAGAAGGGATTACCTCGCTGAAGTTGGCCATAGAGAGGGCAAAGGCCGTCAAAATTATACAGGGAGGGAATTTTGAAAGAAGAGGGGATTTTGGGAAGCGATTTGAGAAGGGGAAGGATAGGGGTGTGAAGAGTAATGAAAAGGGAGACGGAAATGAAAAAGTCGAAGAGAGAGAAAAGAAAGGTTATGGTTATGGGCGGAGGGATTTGAATAGAACAAAAGAGTGTTGGAATTGTGGAAAGGAGGGACATTTCCGATTTGAGTGTCCTGAGAACAAGGGAAACTCGGTTTAGTTGCTCTCGGCGGGGGGAGAACAACGGAAGTGAACATTACCCCGAGTGTTAGTTGTTCTCAAACTTTTTCTGTTAATCGAATAAAGTCGAGTTCAAAATATTTTAGTTATAAGGGGATGTTGGATGGTAATGAGTGTTGTTTTTTAGATAGATACGGGTTCAGACGTTTCGATTCTTAGTAGAAGAATGGTTAGAGAGGGCAAGCACATTATTCAAATTAAGGACAATTCTCTTAGATATCCCACTGGAGAGGTAGTACCCATCGAATTTAAGGTTATGGCAAAAGTTCTCTTGGGAAGGTATTTCGTGGAAATTCCTATGTATGTAATAGACATGGATGACGATTGTTTATTGGGTGTAGATTTCTTAAGGAAGATAAATTTAGAAAATGTTTTTGAATTTGCTTTCGTTTCTTCGGAGTCCGAAGAAGAAAAGGTTTTGAGTTGTTCTCGAATTCAAGTTTCTTCCGAGAGAGCTCCATTCTTGAAAGAACTTTATACTAATAATTCCTCAAATTTAAATGAGGCTCAAAAAGAAATTTTTACGGATTTCTTAGAGGAATATCAGGATGTATTTTCTGAAAAGATTGTTGCTGGTAATTGTGGAGTCGTCGAACATGTCATCAATTTAGAAGATTCTTCTCCCATTAAGCAGGTTCCTCGTCGAATTCCCTTACGAATGCGAGAGGAAGTAGAAAAGATTATTGAGGAAATGAGGAAGCAAGGGGTCATAGAAGAGTCGCAAAGTCCGTGGGTTTCTCCTGCTGTTTTGGTAAGGAAAAAAGATGGAACGTTGAGATTTTGCGTCGATTATAGAATGGTCAATGCAATTACTAAAAAAGATTCGTTTCCCTTGCCTAGAATAGATGACATTTTCGATCAGCTTTCGGGAAACTTTTGGTTTTGCACTCTGGATCTTAAAAGTGGTTATTGGCAGGTAAAGATTCGTCTTGAGGATAGAGAAAAGACTGCCTTTTCTATTGGACGTGGATTATGGCAATTCACTGTAATGCCTTTTGGGCTGTGTAATGCCCCTGCTACCTTCGAGCGTTTAATGGAAAAAGTATTGCGGGGATTATTATATAAAATTTGTTTGGTTTATTTGGACGATGTAATAATTTTCGGTAAAAATTTTAATGAAATGTTGGAGAATTTAAAGAAAGTGCTCTCACGGTTTCGTTCTGTTAATCTTAAAGTAAACCCTAAAAAGTGTATTCTCTTTGCAAAGGAAGTAAAATATTTAGGACATATAGTCTCTTCGGGAGGTGTTACTACAGATCCGGAAAAGATCTCTGCTGTGAGGGATTGGCCGATTCCACATAACAAAAAGCAGCTTCAAAGTTTTCTAGGGTTTTGCTCATATTATCGGAAATTTGTAAAAGGATTTTCTTCTTTGGCCAAATCTTTATATGCTCTAACAGAGAATCAGGTTAAATTTTCTTGGGACGAGAAGTGTCAAAGTGCATTTTTAGAGTTGAAACGAGTGTTATCTTCTTCTCCAATGTTATCCTTCCCGAGTGGGGAGGGAGAATTTATTTTGGACACTGACGCTTCGAATATTGGAATTGGCGCAGTCCTTTCACAAAAGCAAGAGGGAGTAGAAAAAGTCATTGCTTATTTCAGTCGTGTACTTAGTAAGTCTGAAAGGAATTATTGCGTTACTCGTCGAGAACTCTTGGCGATAGTCGATTCTATTAAATTTTTCCGGCATTACCTTTTAGGGCGGAAGTTCTTGATCCGTACGGATCATGTTTCTCTTAGGTGGTTGATGTCCTTCAAAGATTTAGAAGGGCAATTGGCGCGTTGGCTGGAGAGACTCCAGCAATATGAGTTTGAGATTATTCATCGCAAAGGCTTGATTCACAAGAATGCCGATGGACTTTCTAGACGACAATGTGAATCATTTGGTTGCGAATATTGTGTCAGAGTGGAGAGGAGGCAGATGGAAGAATCAAGAAAATCAGTTGCTCGTATTATTCTCATAGGAGAAACTCTTCAAGATTGGCGCAAGGAGCAATTAGAGGACGTTAGCATTGCTTTTATTTACCGCGGGAAGGAAACGGGAATACGTCCGTCTCGTTTTGAAATACCCGCTGGAGATGTCTCCGCCCGGATATATTGGTCTTATTGGGATGCTTTGAGTTTAAAGGATGGAGTTCTTTACAAGAGGTGGGAAGCACCGAATCTTAAGTCGAGTATTTTTCAGCTTATTGTTCCTCGAAGCCGTGTTAACCAGATTCTAGAGGAGGCGCATGATTCTTTTTCTGGAGGGCACTTTGGAGTCAATAAAACACTCGAAAAAATCCGAAAGCGGTTTTATTGGGCCACCTGTAAACAAGATGTGGAGGAATGGTGCAAAACTTGCAAAGTTTGTGTGTCTAAAAAAGGCCCTTTGGGGAAGGGAAAGTCCCCATTACAAATTTATAATGTTGGGGCACCATTCGAAAGATTACAAATGGACATACTTGGCCCTCTTCCTATTACTACTTCCGGAAATAGGTATCTCCTCGTCATTGTTGACTGTTTCACCAAATGGGTAGAAGCTTTTCCTCTCAGGAATATTAGGGCAAGTACAGTAGCAGAAGTCTTCGTTAATCAAGTCATTTCTAGACACGGGGTCCCTTTGGAAGTCCATACGGATCAGGGGAAGAATTTTGAGTCCAAACTTTTCGCAGAATTGATGAATCTCCTTGGAATTCGGAAAACGAGAACAACTGCTCTGCATCCGCAATCGGATGGACAAGTCGAGCGGCAACATCAGACTATTGTTAATTATTTGGCAAAGTATATTTCTGAAAATCAGAAAGATTGGGATCGCTGGGTTCCTATGTTTTTATTGGCTTATAGATCTTCTAAACACGAGACTACTGAAGTAACTCCCGCCGAGCTGTATTTTGCCCGAGATCTTAGGTTGCCGTTAGATCTGCTTTTAGGAAGTCCTCCAAGGGGAGGATCTCAGTCGGTTGGAGGTTTTATTGGGAATTTGAAGGAGAAATTGGACAGGATCCATTCCAACGTTAGGGAACGTATGGATGTAAAATCTTCACGAGCAAAGTCTTGGTATGATCGGAAGGCCAGGCAAACTCTTTTTCAAGAAGGGGAAAAAGTTTGGTTTTATAATCCTCGAAGGATGAAAGGTAGAGCCCCTAAATTGCAGAGCAATTGGGAAGGACCTTTCTTAATAGTTAAAAAGTTGAATGATGTGGTCTATTGTATTCAAAGGTCTGTGAGACATAAGAAGAAAATTGTGCATGCGGATAGATTGGCTTCCTTTTCCGAAAGACATTAGAGTTTGATAGGGATGTTATGGATTAGGTTGGGTGTGATAATTTGTGGGGAAGGTTAATTACGGTAGAAATTAAGATTGTTGTGTTGCATTGTTTACTGCGCGTGTTATTTTGTTCTTAGAAATTTACGGAAGCTGAAGCGGCCGTAACTCCTCGCCGAGTTGGACATCTTCGGAGCTGGTTTGTTGCCGAACCTAATACCGGCGAAGGATAAGTTACGAAGCTAGAAGACTGCCTCTCTCACGGTTGTTTGATCCGTGGTTTTTTCCGTGAGACAAAGGGCAAATGCCGAGGCAGGGACTTGGGGAGTCTTTCGAGACGTTGGGTCCACGGTAAGCTTCCCCCCCCTTGTCCGAAGATTTAGAAGAAGAGCAGCGACATCTCCGACGACTTCGGGAGTTGAAAAGAAGAGGCCTATGTTGGGAGGCGAGATCTCCTGCGAGGGAACTGATGAGGGGTCGCCCTGGAGTCGGCAGGGGGGAGAGAGTATTTCCTTCCGGAAGATGTCGATTGGGGACTCGCTCCATGAGGAAGAGGACATGGTCCTGGACTTCCAGAGTACGGTTGGGACCGAGGAGAGGACGGTGCCCGGTAACCTGTGGCAGCAGCCCAGGGTAGGGCAGGAGGCCGTCCCGGTACCCTGGATTCGTACAGAAAAGTTCGCCCAGTCAGGAAACTGCCCCTCCGGATTGTCGGGACGACAATCTGAAGAGGGGGGGCAGTGTTGCGCCCGTGCCATTCGTACTTCTGGGCTGAAATTGGCTTCGCTCCGCAGAAGTTTCAAGCCGAAGCGCGTCCCTTGACAACGGGGACGCATAGAATTATTGATTTAATTTCCGCCTGTCAGATCGATCTGGTGACTCGTTTCGTTCGGACCGGTTTTCCCAGATCTCTTTATTGTATTCCGTTCTGAGCTTTAATAAACCCGAGTTCTTTTGTAATAACGAGAGTGGTTATTTCTGCGATCCCGGAAGCACGCGTACGCGTTCGCGAGTGCGCGCGTAACAATATATTCGGTAATCCGAACGAAATAGTATCTGATAGAGGAACTGCTTTTACTTCGCACGAATTTACCGAGTTCTTAAATTCCAGTAATATTAAGCATCGCAAAGTAGCGGTAGCGGCCCCATGGGCGAACGGTATAGTTGAGAGGGTGAACAGATTCCTAAAATCTTCCTTGAGAAAACTGGTTGAAGAGCCACGTAGGTGGAAGGATTATTTAAGCACAGTTCAATATGTGATAAATAACACATTTCATTCTTCTCTAAAGAGTTCCCCCTCAAAGCTACTTTTAGGGTATGACCAGCGTGGTCACGTGGATGCTAAGTTAGTAGAGCGCCTCAACCAATTGGCGAAGGTTGAGTTTAATTTCGAAGCTTACCGTGATTCGGTCCGCAAAGCGGCGGTAGACTCTGCTGAAAGCATCAAGAATTATAATAAAGCGTATTATGACAAGCTACACAAAAAGCCGACGGAATATAACGCAGGCGATCTGGTGATGATTCGCGATACGGTTGTTAAGCCTGGAGAGGATAAAAAGTTAAAACCTTCTTATAAAGGCCCTTATAGAATTGCAAAGGCTCTAAACAAGAATCGGTATGTGGTGGAGAGTATTCCCGGTTTCGACATAACCTCCCGTCCTTATAATTCGATCTTATCGCCAGACCGCCTGAAGCCGTGGATCAAAACAGTTAAACCTGTCAGTCCGTCGAATGTTGAAAATGACCCTGTTAATGTATAAGTATAGAATTAGTTTATGCTGTGAAATGGCCGAGTGCGCCTGTAATGTTCTGTGTTACTAATACTAAAAACAGCGTGTAAGATTATTTTATTGAAGTTCGAATTATATTTTAGTTAAGTTCGAGTTGCGTGAAAATTGTTCAAAATATTATTAATAAATAAGTTATGGTTCAGTTTCTTTGAAAAGCCCGGTTACATTCGGGTCGAATGTCGTCGCAGGCTGGCCGATCTGTAAGAAATCGAATGGCGCCTACCCCGATAGGTGGCTCCAGGTGGCGCATGCGAGCGTCACAATAGTTGACTAGGGGCGATGGCGGCACCGTCGCCAACGAGCGATTGTAGAGTGTGTGTGATTGGTCGGGTGGGCTATGACGCAAGATGTTTGCGCGGCGCGAATAACGGTCGTGCAAGTCCGAACGTGTTTCAACGAGTTCAGTACAAGAAGCGTTGAGAGAGGTTCGAGAGAGTTCGAGGCGGATCTCCGAGGAGACCAGTCGCGTAGCGAAAGGCTCATGTAATCGCGTCACGATACCTCGAGTCTTGATTGGTGTAAAGTGAAATACAGTTTAAGTAAACATTATCCCTGTAGTCTCTTCCCTCATCACCATTCCCGTCTCTCTACGTAACGAGCGAAACCGTCCTGCATAATCCTTCGTGAAACCGGTGAAACGACAATTAACTTTCGGTCATATATTACACAATATTGCAATAATTTTTTATTTCAATTTGTTAAATTATACGTGTAACAAATGTAATGATATTGCAAGTATTTTATTACCTTCTACATCTGCTAATCTGGCAGTATCCAACTGCTTTATTTCTGTATTGTTCTTGTTTTTATTCACAAGGGCTTGCTTGCCGGTGAGGCAACTCTCGCGCAATTCTTTTTTATCAAAAACAATTCCCAAGAGATCGCATGTCATTTTGGACAATGAAGAATCATTTAATTTATTTAGTTGAGCTTTTGTTATTAAACGATTGCCAAAGTATCGGTTTCCTTTCTGTAAAAAAAATAATACAAGCTCAGAAAATTAGGTATACAATATCTTGATCTTTTTAAAAACCGTGTAAGACATTTATAAATAAAATAATTACCAATTCAGTGACATCATTATTTTTCAATTCAGGTGTCGCTGTGGTGCACTCTTTTACAGGATTGACCATATTTTCTGCTTCAACTGGCACGTTATTCTCCACAGATTGCTGTACATTTATATTTATATTATAAGTAATTAAATTTTTAAAAAATACTTATTACATATGTAATATTATATATATATGTATATATATATATATATATATATAATATATACATGATATATATCATATAAAATAAATATAATTTTATTTAATTAAATTAATTTACCACGTCAGTTATTTTTGAATCATGCAACGGAAAAACATACATTCCGTCGCCAGAAAATTCAGCCTCGGGATAGTCATATTCATTTACATTCTGCACATTTAAAAAAACGATAATATTTATCTTTATTTAAGACAATAAATAAATAAAATAAGCAAATCACATTTTTATAAACATAGTTAAAGTTGTAGTAAATTGAAAATTTCATTGATTATAAAATTTGTTTGCTAATTTTTCATCAAAACTTTTTTATAATTTTTTTAATATGTAATGCTTTTACTCCATTTCATTTTTAATGTGAATAACTGATTCAAAAAATTTATGGTGCAAGCGACAAAACAATTAAAAAATTACAATAATTTTTACTATAATAAATATTAATAAGGGCCTGAATGCAATTTTTTTAAATGTGGCTGTTACTTACCAAAACCTCGACGGTGGCATTAATAATTTCTTGTTGCTTATTTTTCATCTCTGCCTTATTCAATGTAATTTGCTCAAGATGACTCATCTTTTCAATTACTCTCTTCATTCTCTTTTCAAGAGATTCGACGGCTGAAAAAAAGTACACGATTTTATTATCTAATTGAATACTTAATTCATAGAGTAGACATTGGTTTGTTTAAAAGTCTAAAATAGCCAAAAGATAGCAAATTCATTAAGTTTTAAAGCGCTTTTGGAAAAACCGCAACTTTTTTTTATTGATTTACATTGACAAATATAAATAAAAATTTGTTCTATAATCGACTTTAATTTTCATCGTATAATCGACTTAAATTTTCTCTTCTCTTCTCTTATAAAAATATAAAAATATCCATAACATTTAAAACAGCTAAATGTTTTTCACTAAAGTTACTCCTTAATTATATAAAGAATAATATTATTTATAACAATACGTTAAATAAGTATAAATACCTTCGTAAGTGTAAATAATATCTCTTAATCTTCTGTTTTCTTCCTTTACGTTTTCATATTTTTTTTTCCATTTTTGATCTTCAGTGATCATTATTTCTTCTTCAGAGGTATCATCTGCACTATTTGTGTTTGCGATCTGTGTATATATAATAGAAATTTATTAGTCAATGATCAATAAATTAATGACAGACTTCAAAATAATATACTCACATTTTGCACTTCACCGTTCTTATTTCTCAATTTTGAGATTATTTCACTGCATACTTTTGTTTTGGCATCACTTTTTAATTTTAATTCCTGCTTCTTTATTCGCTGTAAAAATAAAATGCAATATTCTTTATTTATAAAATATGCGAGACAGGTGAAACATCCAAAGTGATGAATCTTGTAAAGTGTTAAACACCCCTCACAGACATAAAGTATATTGGAGATGCGAAATAATTGTTAGAAACTATAACAAAACTATTCAAAATTATAGCAAAACTCTACTTCTAATAGTTTTGCTACAGTTGCTAATAATGATTTCATATCTCCAATAGTTTATTTCTATGACAGACATCACGAATATTTTCGACCAGATAAAATTGACTAGTCGATTAGCAATAATGAACTGAAAATTACCTTTGTGTTTTTCCTTTGATTTTCATTGTGCTCATTTTCGTCATCATCACTACTCAGTTTTTTCCTAGCCAACAACTTTCTTTCGTGCTTACTCGGATTGGCTACATCATACTTGACATATGATGAAAGTTGCGCACACATGGTTGCCCAGTCTATAAATAAAACAATATTAATATATCAAATATATCAATATTGATCAAAGCGTGCAAAAGCTTATACATCCAAACTTCTACGATGCTTATGATAACACTTTTGCCAGTAAATTACATAAACCGATACATAAAATTATGAGCGTTATTTATTCAATTGTAATGTGTATATTGTATATTAATAATATATATGGGACGATCCACGTCACTTTTACCCCCCATCTGTCCAAAATTGGTATGGACGGATTTTAATGACCAAGGGCGGAAAATGTTTGTTTTGAAAAGAGCTTTCGAAAGGCTTGTGGCATATATGCGCAATTCACATGGCGTCATAGTTATGGCTGCTTGTTCGAGAGCACGCGGTAGCGCGATGTAGCGCGAGGTAACGAGACGACCACAAGAAAATGGATAGCAAGTACAAAAACAACGTTTAATAATGTTCAATATGTACAAGAATATTTACAAGTCTGTTTCAGGCAAGGTGCCGTGAACGGTAGCGCGCACTGAAGCTAGCACGGCAACGCGGCAAGATGTAGCGAGTGCTAAAGCGAATCGCGGGTGCGAAAGCAAGTGCGGAATGCAAAGCGAAAAGCGGTATAAAGCGGTGTGCGGTCGTATTAGATACTAGGCGGTGTGTCTAAGCGGGTGATCTGCGAACGAGAGCGATTCGCGGCGCGGCGGCGGTCTTTTATCACCTCCTAGACGAGGCTCCCTCCAGGCTGATCACCAAATAATTTCGAGAGGGTGATTGGCCATTGGCGGCCTACGTCATCGTGCTTACGTCACGGTTTTTATTTGACGATGCGAGGTGATCGTTACATGTTTTCGATCGCTATGTTTACAGCATGGATCTTTCCTTTGTGTAAGAGCGGTTACTTGGCTTTGTTTGTGCGAACTGTTGGCGTGACTTTGTTATTGACTAAATGTTGGCGAATGTTCCGGAAAGCGAATAAAGGAAAAATCCATGCTATAATTTGACAATGATGCAATCTCTTTAATGCGAGATATCCGATTTTTGCGGAAGGCGTGCGAGCACCGGCATGCAACCAAACGCGCTTTTCGGCATGATTATCGCAATCTCAAACACTGCTTAAAGGGATAAATTCAAAATTTCAGATCCAACATGGGCAGATAAAACGGTGAAAAGTAACTAAATTCATGTGAAACTCAGTATTTGGGAAATTTTGGGGTCGCTGATTACGAATCTGAACGTAAAATTGTAAAATTCAAAATGGCGGATCCAATATTGCGGATGCAAATATGAGAAACGGACGAAAATTCCAGTAAATGATCTGAAAACTCTTACTGGAAGGTTTTTTGGGTCGCTGATCACGAATTTGTAGCTAATTTGTTAAAAAACAACAGACAAACCGTGTTAATTGAAATTCTACTCTTAGCGTTACCCAGAGATGACGGCGTGGACGTGGTAGAAATTCATCTCCTTTGGAGTGCTTTATTTTCGTGAGTTCCCCTGGCCTCTCACGCTTCGGGGTGCTTTATTTTCGTGAGTTCACCTGTACTGTAGAATGTTCAGTGGTTGCTCACTAGCAGAGTATTTCATGTACTGTAATCTCTTATCAGTACTCTGCTAGTGAGCAACCACTGAACATTCTACAGTACAGGTGAACTCACGAAAATTAAGCACCCCAAAGCGTGAGAGGCCAGGGGAACTCACGAAAATAAAGCACCCCGAAGCGTGAGAGGCCAGGGGAACTCACGAAAATAAAGCACTCCAAAGGAGATGAATTTCTACCACGTCCACGCCGTCATCTCTGGGTAACGCTAAGAGTAGAATTTCAATTAACACGGTTTGTCTGTTGTTTTTTAACAAATTAGCTACAAATTCGTGATCAGCGACCCAAAAAACCTTCCAGTAAGAGTTTTCAGATCATTTACTGGAATTTTCGTCCGTTTCTCATATTTGCATCCGCAATATTGGATCCGCCATTTTGAATTTTACAATTTTACGTTCAGATTCGTAATCAGCGACCCCAAAATTTCCCAAATACTGAGTTTCACATGAATTTAGTTACTTTTCACCGTTTTATCTGCCCATGTTGGATCTGAAATTTTGAATTTATCCCTTTAAGCAGTGTTTGAGATTGCGATAATCATGCCGAAAAGCGCGTTTGGTTGCATGCCGGTGCTCGCACGCCTTCCGCAAAATCGGATATCTCGCATTAAAGAGATTGCATCATTGTCAAATTATAGCATGGATTTTTCCTTTATTCGCTTTCCGGAACATTCGCCAACATTTAGTCAATAACAAAGTCACGCCAACAGTTCGCACAAACAAAGCCAAGTAACCGCTCTTACACAAAGGAAAGATCCATGCTGTAAACATAGCGATCGAAAACATGTAACGATCACCTCGCATCGTCAAATAAAAACCGTGACGTAAGCACGATGACGTAGGCCGCCAATGGCCAATCACCCTCTCGAAATTATTTGGTGATCAGCCTGGAGGGAGCCTCGTCTAGGAGGTGATAAAAGACCGCCGCCGCGCCGCGAATCGCTCTCGTTCGCAGATCACCCGCTTAGACACACCGCCTAGTATCTAATACGACCGCACACCGCTTTATACCGCTTTTCGCTTTGCATTCCGCACTTGCTTTCGCACCCGCGATTCGCTTTAGCACTCGCTACATCTTGCCGCGTTGCCGTGCTAGCTTCAGTGCGCGCTACCGTTCACGGCACCTTGCCTGAAACAGACTTGTAAATATTCTTGTACATATTGAACATTATTAAACGTTGTTTTTGTACTTGCTATCCATTTTCTTGTGGTCGTCTCGTTACCTCGCGCTACATCGCGCTACCGCGTGCTCTCGAACAAGCAGCCATAACTATGACGCCATGTTGAATTGCGCATATATGCCACACGCCTTTCGAAAGCTCTTTTCAAGACAAACATTTTCCGCCCTTGGTCATTAAAATCCGTCCATACCAATTTTGGACAGATGGGGGGTAAAAGTGACGTGGATCGTCCCATATATATATATATATTAATATGCATTTTACACATACAATTAATTAAATAAATAACGCTCATAATTTATGTATCAATTTATGTAATTCACTGGCAAAAGTGTTATCAGGCATCGTAGAAGCTTGAATATATAAGCTTTTGCATACTCTGATAAATTTGATTTATTAAAGATGAATATACATACTAGTAAACATTTTGGTCATTACCTCGCTGATAATCACGCTATATATCTCTTGCAAAATATTAAGTTTTTAAGACTTACCTCCAAATCCAATAATCTTCACCACTTGCATGGACCACTTACAATTTTTAATTCTCTTTTTCATTTTGGCGACGGTGCCGTCGATGATACATTCTTTCGGCCAACGTATGATTACGTCTTCCGAGTTTTTGATGATGTTTTGTACATCAGTCATCTCGTTTCTCATTAACCAATTACAATATCCTACTGCCACATTTCCATTCTCGTTCGAGAATTCAACAAGGATGCATTTAGTATCATCCATACTGAGTAGCTGATGTAAACCAGCGTCATCCATCGTGACACGATTGATGCAAAAAGGGATTTTATAAAACAAATTCACACACGCGATCTCGTAATCCGTATTTTGGCACAATCTCGCAGGTTTTTTTAGTTGATCACAAATGTGGAACCGAGTGTGGATCGAACGATGACACGATAAAAAATATGCGAACAGAAATATCGACAGTCATTTTTCTTCCTGGATGGCAACTACTGCACAATGTTAAGCGGGGAACACACACTTCTACACAACGCATGATGCGTAATCATAAGAAAATTGATTGGTCCATACACATGTGCATAAGGAAATAGACCAATCAGTTTTCTTATACTTATACGTATTATGCGTTATGCAAAAGTGTGTGTTCCCCGCTTTATTGTTAAGTTAAATCTGTTTTCCCGCGCATGCAAAGCAGGGATTCTCACCATAGAGCTTTGGTTTGACGAGAAATAACAGAATAAGTTAAATCGTCTTAACCTCTAACTGCAAAGTAACATTTATGCGTCTATATTTTATTTCGTTGTATTTTTAAATTATTGATAACTTTTAAATAATTTTTAAAAGCAACTATAAATATAAGGTCAATCTCTTAATGTAAGTGTACTGCGTTGACATCGCATTCAATGCGCATACGCGAGAAAACTGACCTAAACAACACTGACTGCAGCCGTGTTCCGAAATTCACTGTCAGTACTGACAACCTATAATATACGTGACACGAACTATAGTTTTCCAGTACTGGCAGTGAATTTCGGAACACAGCCTGCATGCCAAGTGCGTGACATGTGACTCGTGACCTTTATGTGATACATCGAGAAGTATCTTAAAGGAAAATAAATACTGTAAGAAAATATAAATAACAATGAGTAGACAAAAGCGAGGACCATATAAAGAATTTTTGAAGGAAAAGGAATCCGAAGAAATTCCTACATCGACAGCACATTCTCGAAAAAGAAGACTTCAAGAACAGGCTTCAAGCAGCACTGCTGAAAATAATGAGGTTAGAAGTTTCACTTATACACATCACATTTCATACTTTTTGATTATAATAAATATATATAATATAATATATAGCGTTATACACATTTGGTGGTAAAATATTGCTTTCAGATTCAGATTTTTGTTTTCGCATAATATATATGTGTTTCATTTGTGTTACAAATGTGATATGCATATCAAATTTGGTTTTATCTTTACAGAGTGAACCAAATGACAACTCTGATTTAAAAAAAAAATAATGAAAATAAACGGCTTGAATGTGATGATAATATAATGAATGCTGCCACAATCCCATCGAATATAGACGAAGATTGCAACAGAATCAGTGATGATGAGTCAATCTGTAATACGCAAATGAGCAGTGATAACACGAATGATCTTAACGCAGAAAATTATCAAATGGCTGATGAAGTAGACATCGAAACAGATTCTGATACATCTAATGTTCACATGCCATATAAAAATTTAGGGGCAGATGACAATGACGAAAATTACCATCTTCAAAATATCTTCAATATTGATGATGACGATGAAAATAATCATCCAAATAATGCACTGGAGCAGGTGTGTTTTAAAAGTAACATTTTTTGTTTATAAAATTAGCATCTGGTCTTATGATCGTTTTTACCATAATATATTGTTTTTACTGATCAAAAAATATTGTTTTTTATATTTCAAAAAGTTCTTGTTTTTATGAAAGTGGTTATACAAATAAACATTGTAAAAAACTGTCAAAAACTTATGGTTTCAACTTTCATTTTGTTTTTATTATGTCTATACTAGATTTTTTCGTATAATTATTCAATTTCTTGTGTTTTCGGGAAAGTAGGATTCATCATCTTAAAAATTTCAGATTTATTTAAAAAAAACTAAAAAGAAAAAAGTTGCATCTTACAGTTTTTTTGTACAATATTAATAAATTAATAATATATATAAAAAAATATTACTAAAATAAAGATTATATTGAATTTTTTCAGTTGCGTGAAATTATATACGATGATTGTGACCTAACAAAAGAAGAAAGCGAAATCCTTATAATGAGTGCAGCTCTTCGTCATCATCTTACCGATGCGGCTTTACAGGACTTGATAAAACTAATCGACTGTCATCTGCCACGTAAATGCCATGTGTCAAAGTATTTATTTTTAAAATCCTTTCCGGAAAATAAGTTTTGTAAGTACTATTACTGTCCACGCTGCATTACTATTTTAAATTTTGTTAATCGTGAAGTTGTTGCCGAATGCGATAATTGCTCCACTATTTATAATCGACTAAATTTACAAAGGGAAAGGAAATATTTTTTACATCTACCTTTAAAAGATCAATTAATTGCGTTAATTAATAGTGAAAATTATATGCATTTTCGAAAGGAAAGTGAGACTGAAAGTGACATAATAAATGGTACATTCTACCGAAAGTTGAAATAAAAAAATATTATTGGAATTAATGATATAACTATACAGTGGAATACCGATGGTGTTCAGTTGTTCAATTCTTCTTCGCGATCTATTTGGCCTATTTTAGTCACAATCAACGAATTGCCATATCGTCTGCGCAAATATCATATGATGCTAACCGGATTGTGGTTCGATTCTGTTAAACCCGTTATGAATACTTTTCTGAAACCTTTCATTGAAGAACTTATTGACTTGCATAATAACGGTTTTCAATGTACCACATTTATTCACAATGAACCAATTCAAATAAATGTCCATGCTCTTGTGGCTCCAGTCGATACTATTGCAAGACCAATGATTCAATGCATGAAGCAATTTAATGGAAAGTATGGATGTTCATATTGTTATCATAAGGGTAAACAGATTCGAATCGGTGATGGACGTGTACATAAAAATATTTATCCCGGTGATGTACGCATGCTGCGAAAAAGAAAACATTATGAAATGCAAGCTGAAAAAGCATTACAAGAGTCCAAACATATAAAAGGAGTCAAGTGTCCATCAATTGTGGTTCTTCTACCCGTTTTTAATATAATTTCATCTTTTCCACCAGAATATTTACATAGTATTGCAGAAGGTGCAATTAAACAATTTGTTATGGCATGGTTTGACTCCAACAATCACAAGCATATTTGGTCTTTGCGCAAACACGAAGCACGTTTCGATGTTAGATTAAAAAGTATTCATCCTCCGTCTGAAATAACCCGAATACCTCAATCGATTGCTCTTCGTAAATTATGGAAAGCATCAGAATTTAAAAATTTTTTGCTATATTATTCTTTAAGCTGTTTGAATGGATTATTACCAGAGAAATATGTAAAACACTGGTTGTTATATGTTTATAGCGTGCATATTTTTCTTAAAACGAAAATTTGTGATAATGAGTATATTACTGCAACTTTTGCGATTCGAAAATTCGTGCTGGATATTGAAAAATTGTACGGTGTGACGTCACGCGAATTAAATTTTATTCCCTTTTTCAAAAACTCTTCGGAATCAACCAATTATAACTGTCTTGTCTCTGTCATATAACCTTTCGCTTTCATATTAACCTTAACTTCGCTACGATTCTATTCGAACTCTAAGACCACCTAAGGCGTTGCAGTCGCCCCCTACCATATGAATGATTCATACCTCGGCTGCACCGTAATGGCAGTAGGAATCAAAGGACGAAAAAGGATTTAGTTTCATCTCAATGAATAAGCATCAAACTGATAACGCGAGAAAAATACTCGGGTTACCAGTCGCGAACTATAGCCGCATGACCTAAGTGTCCTTTGACTCCTTCCAAAGCCTCCTCGGAACCTTCTGGAAGGAAAATAATTCTAACCAATAGAAGCCGGAGAAACCTCCCATAATTACCATCTCTATTCGTCCACTAGCGAATCAGAACATAACAAATTCGGCAGGCGTTCAAATGTACCATTATAAAAACCCCGTACTCAGCCGGAGCAATTAGCATTCAGCGCATTTTTTTGCACAATTAAGTATCGAATCCTTGTCTATTAAAGTAACGTCAGTGGGCCTTCCGTACCAAAAGCTGTTCCGGCTGGTTGACGAGCTTAGGACCATCCGTTCTCGACGGTTGATTGACGGGTGCTCCTTCCGTAAGAATCAGCGTGACAATAGTAAGTTTAGTTCTAATAATCGAGCGAAGTAATAATTTTGTATTCCTTATCCTTATAATAAATTCAATGTTAAACTCTAGCTTCGCAATATTATAAATTACCCCCTGTTCCGTTCCTTATCCACTAATTGAAATAAACATTGCACATAAATCAAAGTCATGATAATTTATTCCTCAGAACCCCTACTATAAAACAACTGCCGGTTCCCGGCTACTGAATAAAGATATAATAAAATCTCCTCAATTACCCCTGTTTGAGACATTATTGTATAATAAGATCCTTGCTTCCCTTTCCACGTACCGTTCCGACAACGACACCTCTCGCCAGTCCCGGGATATAGTCGGTGTATGCAGACTGTCCTGAAATAACAAAAGAGAGGCTCCTTTACACTACGCCGAGGTAGTAGTGTCGAAAGAGGGAAAACAGTGTTACAACGCGGTTAGCATCAATCCGAGTATTTGTCCAAAAGCCGTGACGTAACATATAAAATTGGTGGCAGCGGTGGGATTGGAAATCGTTGTAGGAACCAGGAAAGGAAAGTTTCGTAAATAATTTTGAGATTTTAAAGGCTTTAAAGAATTAGTATTCCTGCACACGTTTCGCTCACCATATACTACTCGTTCACAAGCATCTCGTACTCCTTCCGAGGCAGATGACAATATGTCTACCGGAGACACGGGTGCTACGATTCAACAAATAGCCGAAAAGGAAAAGTTTCTCTCCGAACAAGCGAAAGCTTTACAGAAGAAACAACAGGAAATAGAAACGAAAGAAGAAGAGTTGAAAATGCTTAAAACTAAGCCAGACGTTCAGGAACTTGCTGGCATACTAGCAGGAATCCGGACGGAACTCGGGAAATTAAGTTTCGTTCCCGAGGAAGTACGAAAATTAAAGGTACACGTAGACGAATTACAATCGCGAGTTGGAAATCAAAATATAACTTCATTCACTCACGATAATCCTCCCCGTTCTAATGAAACGTTCTTCTCAACTAACGATTTCGCAGATGAACAACCTGCTATGCGCCTCAAAGACGTGGTAGATTCCATTCCCAGATTCGATGGACATAAAATACCCATATATCAATTTTGTAGAATGTGCGACCGTGCTCTTAAATTGATATCCCCCAGACAGGAATATCAATTGGTTCAATTAATTGTCAATCGTTTACAAAATCATGCCTATACAGCTGTAGAAGGCATGAATTTTCATACCGTCGCTTCCCTAACGCGCCATCTCAAAACCATTTTCGGCTCTAATAAATCTCTAAATCAGTACAGAGGAGAACTCGGTAATATTTACATGCAACCAAATGAGGATATTTTCGCGTATATAGACCGAATCAAAGAGTTGCGAAATGCTATAATCGATGGAGAAACTCTCCTCTACGGAGAAGAAAACGTGGACTTACAAAACATTGATAACGATTGCCGCGAAGGTTTCATAAACGGATTACCCTCCGACTTGCTAGTTCGAGTAAAATTACAAGGACAGACCCGTTCACTTGACGAAGCTATCGCGTCCGCAATACAACTTAATAAGACATTACAAGCAGAATTACTGAGGAAGAGAACGACCACTGCAAAACCAAACTCTCTCCCTCGTATGGATTATTCCAATGAACGTGCACAACCTTCTAATCCACAAATCCTGCAAAATCCTATGCGCTCATTTATTAAACCGTTAATCCCTGGTCAGCCTGGACCGAATGCCCCGACCGGTAAGATTTGCAAATATTGCAAAGATCCTGGACATCTCATCGATGAATGCAGAAAACTAGCCTACCGTCGCTCCATCCAAGCTCAATACGAAAATAACCCCTCGCAACAATTATCTTCAAATACTTCTGGACCTAAACAAAACCAGAACTTTCAAAATTTACCAATGAAGAGTCCGGGAAACGCCGAACGCGTTCCGGCAGTAAGCGGTGCCCGCCCGAACGCAGCCGTGACTGGGCACATGAATCAAAATAAAAAATCGGTTCACTTCCAGAATATCGCGGAAACTCCGTTACTGCGCGAGTAAATAAAATAGGTAGAGTTGGTGAATCCCCAAATGTCATGCTGTCCTCGCCTGATTTAACGGGAAATTGTCTCTTTATGATTGATTCAGGTTCAGACATTAATCTAATCAAAGAAAGTTGTGTAGAAAACGGAATTTCAATTAACAGAAGTCACATATTTTCTCTGCAAGGTATAACCGCAGAACCTATATTTACATTGGGATCCATTTCGATACTTTTGTTGGGAAAAATAATTGATTTTCATCTAGTAAAGGAGGAGATCGGTTTCATGCAGCATGGCATCCTCGGCACAGACTTTTTCAAAAAATATAATGCCATAATTAATTTCAATGAAAAATACTTGCAATATAATGACTCTCGCATTCCATTTGCTGAATCTAAACATATCCATGTAGAACCGCGATCCGTAACGCCATTTTATGCCTTCGTCACAAATCCCGAGATGAAGACAGGATATATTCCCTTTTTAGAGTCCATTAAGGGAATTTATTTTGGTAACGCTATTGTTACAAATATTGATGGGAGGTGTCACCTCCCCCTCTATAACACTAATGACGACGGATATGATATAGAAGTCCCGTCGGTAGAATTGCAGGGATTCGACATTAGAGAAAATCTAGTGACAACTTCTAGCCTTGATGCTTCCCTAGGGCTTGCGTCAGTGCGAAATCCTACCCCGAATCCCCTATCCAAGTCAGAAAGTGTTGAAATCCCTATGAGACGAGAGTATGTTGAAGAGTACAAGGTAGCAGAACCTACTGTAGTTCCGCCTATTCCTTCTGCTTATCCCTTTATTCCTACCGATAGTCGAGAGTTGGAAAATATCGGTAGTAACCTTTCCTTTTTAGGACTGGACAAATCCCGCGGTACTGGCGACTCCCTAGGGCTGTCGTCGAATCCCGCTCATTGCGATAATCACATTGAAGAGAGAGTTACGGTAGTCTCGCAACTTCTCGATACAGAACATCTCAACCTCGAAGAGAAAGAGAACCTAAGAGAATTAATCATAAGATCTCACGATAGATTTCACCTGCCTCATGATCCTTTAGAAAGCACTAACGCTGCTAAACATTCTATACCAACTATTAACGAAGTTCCTATACACACTAAACAGTATCGCTTTCCACCCAGCCAGAAAGAAGAGATAGATAAACAGGTGAACGATATGTTGAATAAAGATATCATCGAATATTCGAGCTCACCGTACAATTCGCCAGTGTGGATAGTCCCAAAGAAACCGGATTCCGCCGGAAATAAAAGATGGAGAATGGTGATCGACTTCCGTAATTTGAATGAGAAAACAATAGGCGACGCGTATCCGCTCCCTAACATCACTGACATCCTAGACCAATTAGGTAGCGCCAAATATTTTTCTGTCTTAGATCTTGCCTCCGGGTTCCACCAAATTCCGATGGATCCTCGCGATGCTCCCAAAACAGCCTTCTCCACCCCCTACGGTCATTATCAGTTTAAGAGAATGCCATTCGGTCTTAAAAACGCTCCCGCGACATTTCAACGTTTAATGGATACTGTTCTGTCGGGTCTACAAGGAAATGAATTATTCGTTTACATGGATGATATCGTGGTATATGCACGATCCCTAGAAGAACACAAGGTAAAGATGGAACGATTAATGAAACGATTAAGGAAAGCCAACTTACAATTGCAACCGGATAAATGTAATTTCCTGAGAAAGGAAGTAGCGTACCTTGGTCATATAATCGGAGCAAACGGCGTAAAACCCGATCCTAACAAAATTCACGCTATCACTAATTTCCCACAACCAATTAACGCTAAAAATATAAAACAGTTCTTAGGCCTCACAGGATATTATCGTCGATTCATTCCCCAATTTTCCAAAACTGCAAAGCCTTTAACTGATCTATTGAAAAAGGATAAACCATTTGTTTGGAGGGAAGCCCAGACAAACGCTTTTCGCATTTTACGAGATTCATTATGTAAAGAACCAATTCTACAATATCCAGATTTCACTAAACCTTTCGTACTAACGACAGATGCCTCTGGATATGCTATCGGCGGCGTATTGAGTCAAGGAATAGTCGGAAAGGAATTGCCTATAGCATACGTATCGAGAATACAAAATAAAGCAGAACAGAATTATTCAACCATAGAAAAGGAATGTTTAGCCATTGTCTATTGTGTTAATCATTTTCGACCTTACTTATACGGTAAAACTTTTACCATTGTAACCGACCATCAACCGTTAACGTGGTTACAGTCAATTAAAGATCCTACATCGCGCCTTTGGAAATGGAGGAACAAACTCTCTGAATATCAATACGAAATTCGATACAAGAAGGGATGTTTAAATAATAACGCAGACGCCCTCTCGCGAAATCCTCCCTCTGCAATAGCATTACCTGTAACTACTCAGCCTGTAATTACTGAACCTGAAGACTCAGATAATGATTCCTTATTTTCTTTCGAACGACGTCACCGCAGGCGACGTCTAGCTAGCGAAGAAGAAAACCTTAACTCAGAATTAAATCGCGATGTAGATTTTGAAAACGATCTTTTCGAACAAGAAGACCCTCATTATAGAATTCGAGGCGAAATTAGTTACCCGGAAAGAGAGGATTTAAACCTTGAAACAGAATCATTAGATGGATCAGAAGAAGAAGATAATAACGACAATGACGGTGACGACAATGACGACGATGACGACGATGCTTTTAACGAGATTCTCTTTACCCCTGGGAATAATAATGCGGAAGGAGAACAAACTGCCGTTAGAGCAAATTTTGTAGATTCTCGAGAATCACTACTACGACGAAAAGACAACTTGGTCATATTTATCAAAATGAACAGAACAGCTTTCGATGAAGGAGCAAAAGAACTCGAAGAAAATAACCTATTCCCACACTACGATCACTTAACTCATACACGCGCCAATGTCTCACCTCTCAACCTCCACTATCTGATTTCCTTACCTATTAAAATTGACCGCTCTACTCCAATCGAAGCACAAGATATAAAAGACTGTATGAGCTCACTCAAAGATGTAATCACCGAACATCAATTAACATCAATTCGAATTAGGAAAACACCCTTTTTCGACGATATTCCCTGGTCCTATATATCTAACCAACTAACTAAATACTTAGGGGATACCCGACTCATTGTCACAATCTGCCGTAATCTTATACGTGCTCCTGAAGTAGAAGAACGAACTCCTCTGATCGCTGAATACCATTCTTCAGCCGTCGGTGGCCACAAAGGAGTCACTAAAACATACGATAGGTTACGTCAACATTTCTATTGGAATACCATGAAAAAAGATATTAGTGAATTTATTCGAAGATGCCGTACCTGTCAGTTGAAAAAATTAACGAGAGTCAAAACTCGTCAACCTATGGTGATAACTGACACTCCTGGGGCCGCGTTTGATAAAGTTTCAACGGACATCATGGGACCTTTACCTATGACAAGAAAAGGAAATTCATATATTCTAACAATACAAGATTTATTAACGAAATACTCCCTTGCTATCCCTATTTCGGAAACTAATTCTCGAACTATAGCCGAAGCCTTTTCTATACATTTTATCTGTATTTATAGCACTCCCAAGGCAATTTTAACTGATCAAGGAAGTAACTTTTTATCGGCTTTAATAAAACATTTAACTCGTCAATTTAGTATTAAACACTATAAAACTACAGCATACCATCCTCAAAGTAATGGCTCCATCGAGCGATCGCATCATGTACTAACTGAATATTTAAAGGTTCGAATCAATAATAGAGACGATTGGGACGATCAGGTACCTCTAGCTATGTTCTCCTATAATACTAGTGTACACGAGGGAACCAACTATTCCCCATTCGAATTAATTTTCGGACGACTACCCAGATTACCTTCGGCCCATCCACCATTAGAAGAGGAAACCCTCCTTACTTATCCACAATACCTGATCGATCTGTTTGACACAATCAAAGATATTCAAACTAAAGCCCGCGAAAATTTGATAAGAGCCAAAGAAAGAAGTAAACGATATTACGATCGTCGCGCTAATGTCGTTCAGTTCAATCCAGGAGACTATGTATTTTTGCTAAAAGAACCTCGGAAAGGCAAATTTGCTGACCAATACACGGGTCCACATTTAGTTTTGGAAGTTTATGATAATCATAATGTTAAAATACAATTTGGAGTCAGAACACGAGTAGTCCACACGAATAAATTAAAACCCGCATCGGTTGATCCAGGATGAAAGCCATTTATTCTTTTCAGATTCCAGGCGAGCTGAGCTCAAACGATCATGTAAATGTCTGTGCAAGGATTTCAACTCCTTTGTTATCACTCACTAAGGATTTATAATAGCGCAACTGACGCAACTGAGTGCCTCAGCTGTAGAGATACCTCACAGCTGTCGCCCTACGGTGGTCAGTTCCGTTTCCTCGTAACGCACGACCTCGTGCGTGGACCATACAACCACCTACGTTGTCCAACGTGCAGGGAGGAAGTCACTATCTGTCTCCCCTATTATCGTTGTTCCACCTGTATCCATAATTGCGTACTTCTAAGCGGGTATTTCTGGAAGAAAAAAATCAATCCGTTACAAACGACCTTTAAATACGACAACGTATACAAGCATTTATATAGAATCAACAGACATTAACTCTATGTGTCCCCCCGTGAGAATTCCGATTCGCAATCCGACTAGCGTTCTTAACAAATACCCACTCCTACGTAATTGCGTTTGTACTCGCTCAAAAGGATTTGTACGATCCCAGTCTAGAACTCATGCTATTTGCGAAAATTGTTATAATCAGGCAAACCGACCAAGCACGTTCGAGCCCGTCGATTATCACGTTTTGTCATTGAATGTTTCTAAATCACCCGTTTGTAATCAATGTAAACACTTCTTCCGTTCCAGATCGGAAGCTATTAATTGCAGCGAATGTGTATCTTCATTTCTTATGCTCGTCGGACTGATCCGACACAAAAATTATAATCCTAATAATTTAGCTGCGATACAATACGACGTCGTCTGTGACTATATTAAGGTCTTGGATTTATATAAGTAATCCCGAACATAATCATGAATAACGATATTGCGATAACCGAACTCTCAGTCCCTAGCACCGTCCGCTGTCGTTGTACCATCCGCGTTTGGGACAGAATACTTCACACGACTTGTTGTTTGGATTGCTATAAGGAGGCCAACGCAAATGTACCGGCCAGTAATTTAGTATATGAAATGATAATGAGTCATTGCGCCGTGAGAGGTCCCTATGGAAGCCATTTCTGTCCCAGATGTCACCAAAACCTCACCACTGATCTCCCTATAACTTGCTGCTGCGTCTGCATGACAAAATACACTAAACTCGTGACTACATTTCAAAATCAGAATGTTGATATCCGTTACGTTAACTTTGTTTACGACGTGCTAAACGATCACCTTGTGGTCGCCGATAACCAACAATCATTTGTTCAACCTCCCTTACAAGGATAATTTCATCAACATCATCTTTTTATATATGCGTTAGGTCACCAAACACCCTGGGTGAATAACATTCCCCGCCCGAGGCGTTGACGCATACAACCCAACTGCGGTACTGCCGTCTCGCCAAGAGCAGCATAGAGCTTACATCTACCATAGTGACCCCGTTACATTACTATACTCGCTTACATTATCATTCTTGATTCTTTATTCGCAAAATGTGTCCACCGAGACCATACATCTACAACCCCCATAAGCTTTTGAAGGATTATACCACTTTATACAGTAGCAAATGTTGTCAAACCATGGAATTCCGATTAGAATCGTACCCCGGTCGTATGTGTTTAACATGTTACGAGAAAATTGGTCCGTCAAAACCGAAATGGGATATAAAAACGACCCACTACTTAATTTACGGTCGCGTCGATAACACAATCTGTGCTCGGTGTGGATCAGACATGACAAGAAGTCGCTGCGCGGCTACTTGTTCGGAATGCCTTGGTGGATTCATGAGAATAATCGAAATAATGCGAGAAACTGGACACTACCAACAAGAGATAGTCAGACTCGTTTATGATATTCCGAGTCAGAGAATATGAGCATTCGTGCTGGCTGATCCCGCCGAAGAATAACCATATATAACCATGCATTATTATAATCATGTACACTAAGATCAATCACTAACCTTAGCCGAAGGCTTAAGCTATTAATATCTGTAGTTACCATACTAACTCCAAACGTATTATTACTTAGTTATGTAGTCGCGTTACATTAGGCAGATCCCATCTGCACCTACAAAAAAAAACACAAAATAACAAAATGAAAAAAAAAGAAGACCTAGATATAAGTAAGATAGATGTAATGTAGAATTAATAAAAAGATCAGTTGAAATATTGTTGCAGAAATGAAGTATAATATAATATTGGCATTAAGCCTACCTACATACGTCCTTTCCCTCATTGGATTCGACTGTGGAGGACAACATCTCAATATCACGTCCGTGTCTTTACTCGGGGCTGGAGAGTGTAATCTCGACCAGCAAACGCCGAACTCCACCAACACGTACATCCAACTACTCCAGCTGTCCGACTATGATTACGCCGAAGTCCTGCAATGCAAGGTGGAGATACTTAGAACTATACATTACTGTGGAATGCACTCGCACATATCACTTGTGAAAAATGGCATGTCCGAATACTTAATGGAAACCCCTTATCAACGGTGCTTACATTTGTTCACCGAGGGTACACTACCGATTGGAAACGCAGGAGATGTCGTTGATCAAATTAAACCGAATAGCACAACTTCACGCAGCGTTACCTTAGCCGGAACGGTGCAACACGATGGTTCTTGCAAGGGAGCCCAGTATTCGGATCCTTACGGGACTTGGGATGACGTCGTCGTCCAAGCCATCGTACGGATAACCTTAAAATCTTCCTTTGCACCTGTTAAATTGGACGCAGGAAGAATTATCCTCAGATCTGGGACCGTCTGTAGTCTCAGTGATGGATTCTGCTTAGATTCGGAGGATGGATATTCCTTCTGGAAACCCATGCCCACTTCTTCATGCAACCTGCATCAATACGATGTGTTGTACGAAGGACCTGCAACAAAAATTACAACGGGAGAGACCGGGGCAACACAAAACTCTCCTGTCATCTACAGTCTTACCACCGAAGACATCACCTTTGCCCTCACGAAAACGAAGGAACAGCCACTCTGTGGTTATACCTTGTTACGGACAGAACACCCCAAGCTTTTTATCCTGGAAAATAAGAAGGGAGAAATGTTCGCAAAGCGAGGCTCAATACCCGTCAACAACCTCGATATTTTCACATACGTAAATTCCAAATTTGTATATGTGGAAAAGCACATCAGACAACAGATGACCTCCCTTTACCACAACGTCATGCAACAGCGATGCGAACTTGAACGACAAGTAATAACTAATACCTTATCTTTCGCCACTCTTCAACCCGACGAGTTCGCTTATCGGTTGATGAAAGGCCCTGGATATATGGCCGTTACCGCAGGAGAAGCAGTCCACGTGATTAAATGTATACCCGTGGAAGCCTTGGTGAGAAAAACGGAAGCCTGCTACACCGAGCTTCCTGTAACCGTACACAATACTTCACTATATTTAACGCCTAAATCGAGGATCTTGACGAAGGTCGGAACTCAAAAGGAATGCAGTTATGAACTCCCCACATTATATCGGATCGACGATACCTGGGTTCAATTGACACCCCAGCCACATGTAAGACAGCTAGCACCACAGGAACTGCGACCCCTCGCCACTCTCTCATGGAAATACTTAACCCCAGGACCATTGGCTGCTAGCGGCATTTATTCTGAAAAAGATCTCGAGAAACTCCGGGATTACATCATGTTTCCGGCCGAAAAACCGGCCGTACTAAACTCTATGGCTCGAGGGTTAACAGGTCATTCAGTACAAGACGGATCCGTTTCCTTATATAATTTACTGGACGAGGAATCATTGAAGAAAATTGCCGAAAGCACGGCTTCTCGAATTTGGGATGGTTTCATCACCTTTGGTTCGGCCACGGCCGGAGTGATGGGACTATTTATCGCCATACGCATCATAAAGCTTCTCATTGACACTTTAATTCACGGATACGCCCTGCATTCTGCATATGGTTGTACTATGTATCTCTTCGGAGCAATATGGAGCTCCGTTACCAACCTACTTTTACACCTTGCCCGAGGACCATCTAAAGAATCAAGAAAACCAGCACAACATCAAGACGTCGAACAAGGCACACCACTTCAAGAAATAACTAGGGAGGAACGAATCACGCGCTCAGAACAGCCACCTCACGCCATTATAGAATCACACCCTAGCGTCTATAAAAACCTCTGCAACATGATGCATGAAATAGAACAAACTCCTCCGAAAACATCGGAGTCCGTTCTAAAATAAGGAGGGGGTTGTGACGTCACGCGAATTAAATTTTATTCCCTTTTTCAAAAACTCTTCGGAATCAACCAATTATAACTGTCTTGTCTCTGTCATATAACCTTTCGCTTTCATATTAACCTTAACTTCGCTACGATTCTATTCGAACTCTAAGACCACCTAAGGCGTTGCAGTCGCCCCCTACCATATGAATGATTCATACCTCGGCTGCACCGTAATGGCAGTAGGAATCAAAGGACGAAAAAGGATTTAGTTTCATCTCAATAATAAGCATCAAACTGATAACGCGAGAAAAATACTCGGGTTACCAGTCGCGAACTATAGCCGCATGACCTAAGTGTCCTTTGACTCCTTCCAAAGCCTCCTCGGAACCTTCTGGAAGGAAAATAATTCTAACCAATAGAAGCCGGAGAAACCTCCCATAATTACCATCTCTATTCGTCCACTAGCGAATCAGAACATAACAAATTCGGCAGGCGTTCAAATGTACCATTATAAAAACCCCGTACTCAGCCGGAGCAATTAGCATTCAGCGCATTTTTTTGCACAATTAAGTATCGAATCCTTGTCTATTAAAGTAACGTCAGTGGGCCTTCCGTACCAAAAGCTGTTCTGGCTGGTTGACGAGCTTAGGACCATCCGTTCTCGACGGTTGATTGACGGGTGCTCCTTCCGTAAGAATCAGCGTGACAATAGTAAGTTTAGTTCTAATAATCGAGCGAAGTAATAATTTTGTATTCCTTATCCTTATAATAAATTCAATGTTAAACTCTAGCTTCGCAATATTATAAATTACCCCCTGTTCCGTTCCTTATCCACTAATTGAAATAAACATTGCACATAAATCAAAGTCATGATAATTTATTCCTCAGAACCCCTACTATAAAACAACTGCCGGTTCCCGGCTACTGAATAAAGATATAATAAAATCTCCTCAATTACCCCTGTTTGAGACATTATTGTATAATAAGATCCTTGCTTCCCTTTCCACGTACCGTTCCGACAACGACACCTCTCGCCAGTCCCGGGATATAGTCGGTGTATGCAGACTGTCCTGAAATAACAAAAGAGAGGCTCCTTTACACTACGCCGAGGTAGTAGTGTCGAAAGAGGGAAAACAGTGTTACAACGCGGTTAGCATCAATCCGAGTATTTGTCCAAAAGCCGTGACGTAACAACGGCGAACATTTTATGAATTACAATATTTATTTATTATTGCATATACCGGCAGCAATTCGAAAATTTGGTGCGCTTTGGGCGTGGTCCACATTTCCTTTTGAAAGTTTCAACCATGTTTTACAAACTTCGTTTAATGGTACTCAATATGTACCTGAACAAATTTGTAAATTCTATTTCCGTCTTAATTATATTAAACGAAATAACATTTTTAATCGTCAGAACTGTAGCGCTAAAGGAAAGGCTGTATTTGATGCAATCATGAATGAATGTAAGGTCCAAAAATGTATTGAATATGAAGATACCTTAAGAGCATTTGGTTCCTCGCGTGAAATTCAATTAAATTTGACATATAAATTAAGTATAGAATTCTTAGTAGGGCAACGCATCAAAAATAATGCAATAACTTTTGAGCGGTTTATTTATAAAAATATTTTATATCATGGGACCAATTATTTCAGATTAATTAGGAGAACGAACAGCACAATAATAACAAAAGAAAAATCCATTTTAGTAATATTATATCTCTGTACTGTTGAAACGCTTACAGGTAAA
Source organism: Temnothorax nylanderi (assembly GCF_030848795.1). Taxonomy (NCBI): domain Eukaryota; kingdom Metazoa; phylum Arthropoda; class Insecta; order Hymenoptera; family Formicidae; genus Temnothorax; species Temnothorax nylanderi. The sequence goes on from NW_027249403.1 coordinate 164,199, forward strand.
AAACATAATGTGTTACTTTGTAATAAACTGCGAGTTCTTAACGAAGCGTTATGCAAAAACGGTAATATTTCATCGCAACATTTCTCTTATATCGTTGAAGAATCAGACAGTATTACATGTTGTCGACTTCGCGACATTGAAAATAAATGTGTTCGGGTTCCATTCGAAAATAATAATAAATTTTGTATTACACCTTTAGTAAATACTATTGAAACCGATTAAATATGTACATGCATCATGCATACATTTATTACATGTATATAAACAATAAAAAACCAATGTTATATTACAAAAAATCCAAGTATTTTAATCTTTAATTTATATATATATACCTTTATAACGTACACTATAATAACCACACTCGTGTGTTCCGATCTGTGTAATAACTGAATTGTAGTTCCGTCTTGTAATCTGTCTACTGCAATAAGTTGTCCACCGTAATACTTGTATTACAATAATTACATGAGTATGATTCGTCGAATGTAATATTTTCGTGCGGGATTACAATAACTACATGGATTACAATTCTCCGCCGGTCGGTCTTTTTCGTAAGGGCACAATCGAATGGCAAAAGAGAGGCCTTCCGCATTCCCATATCCTTATTTGGCTGCGAGAAAAAATCAGACTAATTAAAATTGACATGGTCATATCAGCAGAATTTCCAGATCCCCAACTAGACTCTTTGCTGTTTGATGTAATAAAAAAAACATGCTCCACGGCTCATGTGGTGCATTTAACAGGAAAGCTCCTTGCATGATGGATGGCAAATGCACCAAGAAATATCCTCGAGACCTGCTCCAGGAAACCCAAACAGGACAAGATGGGTATCCTTTGTATAGAAGAAGAAAGCCAGGAGATGGTGGATTTACAACAAAAATCAAAATGTGCATTGGCCAAACATATCAAGACGTGGACATAGACAACAGATGGGTGGTACCATACTCTCCACTGTTGTCCAAAATGTTCCACGCGCATATAAATGTGGAATCTTGCCAGTCTGTAAAAGCTATCAAGTACATCTGCAAGTATGTAAACAAGGGAAGTGATCAGGCAGTTTTTGAGTTGGAACAACGAGGAGATATTGTTGATGAAATTGAGAATTATCAATAAGGAAGATATATCAGCAGCAACGAGGCAATTTGGCGAATACTCAGTTTCCCTATTCATGAACGCTATCCGACAGTTGTTCATCTCAGTGTACACCTTGAAAATGGTCAAAGAGTATACTTTAATCAAAACAACTTTCAGGAGAAGCTAATTCAAGGGTCATCAAAAACAACATTGACAGCATTCTTTGAACTATGCAAGGAAGATCCTTTTGCCAAAACCATTTATTATTATGATGTACCGCGCTTAGAATGCATCTGAAAAAAAGTTCCAGCGACGCAAACAAGGAGCTGATGTAAAAGTACATCCAGGAGTAAAATCCATAGATGCTCTTGAGCGTATATACACTGTTCATCTATCAAATGCAGAGTGTTTCTTTTTGAGAATGCTGCTCCACATTATCAAGGGACCAACATCTTTTGGTGATTTGAAAATGGTGAACAATCAAGTTTTTGAAACCTTCAGACAGGCATGCTAAAAAAGAGGATTGTTGGAAAATGATGAACACTGGGACATGGCATTGTCTGAAGCAACTGCCACCAACACGCCTGAGACATCTTTTTAGCATTTTGCTGACTACCTGCGCTGTCTCAAATCCACTTCAATTGTGGAAAAAATACAAAGAGGATTTAAGCGAAGATATTCTATGGAGAATAAGAAGAGAAAAACCAACTTTGCAAATTAATTTTTCACAAGAGATCTTTAACGAGGCTCTAATCCTTTTAGAGGACCAGTGTTTGTCAATGGCAGGACGAGGCCTAGAAAAATGCGGACTGCCAACACCCGATAGAAACAACAACAAACAAAGCAATGAATTTCTGCGGAGATGAATTATAATGCCAAAGACATAGAAGCATATGTTGCTGCCAATAAACCGCTATTAATTACAGATCAAAGAGAGGCCTATAATAAAGTTCTGGACATGATAAGCAAAGATCATGGAGGCATCTGTTTCCTCGATGCACCAGGGGGGACAGGCAAAACATTTGTGATCAACTTAATCTTGGCAAAAGTTTGTCTACAAAAGAATATAGCAGTTGCAGTAGCATCCTCTGGAATCGCTTCAACTCTTCTGGAAGGTGGCCGGACAGCACATTCTACCTTTAAATTGCCTTTAACATGACCCATGAAGAATATCCTGTATGCAATATTTCCAAAAGATCAGGATAGGCAAAAGTCCTTCAAGAGTGCAGTGTAATAATTTGGGATGGATGTATGATGTCTCACAAACAAGATCTGGAAGCTTTAAACAGGACACTTCAAGATTTGCGTGGAAAAAATACCCTCATGGGGGGAACTGTAGTTGTATTGGTTGGAGACTTTCGTCAGACACTCCCTGTTATACCGAGGTCGACACCAGCAGACGAACTCAATGCATGCTTAAAAGCATCTGATCTATGGAGACATGTAACAAAAATGTCATTGACCACAAATATACAAGTTTATCTGCAAAAACAAACTTCAATGAGAGAGTTTTCAGAGAAGCTGCTTGAACTAGGTAATGGTAAAATACCAGCTGAAAAAGAAACTGGTTTGATTGCATTACCTAAAGGATTATGCAATGTTTTGGAAAGGGAAGAAAAACTAGCGGAAAAAGTTTATCCAAACATTGAACAAAATTACAAGAATCATGAGTGGCTGTGTGAAAGAGCAATTCTAGCTAATCAAAAAATGAGAGCGTCAAAAAGATCAATGCACACATACAAAATTTACTTCCTGGTGGAATCACAACCTACAAATCAATTGACAGTGTGACAGAAGAAGCACAAGCAGTTCAATAAACGACAGAATTCCTCAACTCATTGGAACCTGCAGGTATGCCACCTCACAATATCCCTTTCTAAAAAAGGCATGGATAGTTTATTGTTGCCTCTTTTCCGCGATGCTGATTGGTTGTCTCGAAACTCGATCTTGATTTTGATACCAGTCACTTCAATTCGTGGCTGTCGCGAGCGGTGATATTTTGACATTTGACAGTTACGTAGAAGAGGGTTAGCATAAGTTTTTCTGCAATCCATCGATCAAGGACGAGAGAGAGAGAGAGAGAGAGAGAGAGAGAGAGAGAGAGAGAGAGAGAGAGAGAGAGAGAGAGAGAGAGAGAGAGAGAAAGAGAGAGAGAGAGAGAGAGGAGAAAAAAGAAAGAAAAGATAAGGAAGAAAAGAAGGAGTAAGAGTGAAAAAAAAAGGTATGTATCTTATATATCAAATTTATACTTAAAAACATTTTTGTCTTTCCATTTCTTCGTCTCTCTGTTTTATTTCCTTTCTATCTCATCATCTTATTGTCTTTCTGTCTTTCCGTTTGTTTGTCTATCAGTTGGAACCATTTTCAAAATTTTAAAGCTTATCCAGACAAATTTATTTATATATTTATATGTATGTATTTTAATTATAATAAAAAAAAGAATTATGATTAAAATACATACATGGGTGTTTCTACGTAAATAGCGTTTTTTCAGATTGCAAATATCTCAATTTCAAACATACCTAAAAAAATTTTTTTTTCCTGTTTTTGAGTGAATATAGAAGCAAAAACATACCCTGAAAGCCAGCGTACTACAACATCAAAAACCTGAAGGTAATGGCTTATTCATCAGTGATCTGGTAAAGTGCGGTAATGAGTCGACTTTGCATGTCTAGTAAAATATTGAATTACCTCAACAATGAGTGATTTTGAGAGGAAATGTCAAAAAAATTCCGTTTTTGGGGCCAAAACGTTTTGGGGCCTTTGGGACCAAAAAAATATTTTACCGTATTTGATTTTATTTCGCCGTATTTTACCGTATTTGATTTTATTTCGCCGTATTTTACCGTGTTTGATTTTATTTCAACGTTTTTTACCGTGTTTGATTTTATTTCAACGTCAAACCCATGAATGGCCAGATGAATGACATGCCAGTAGACTGACATTTCATGGTTGAATTAATCTCACTTTCTCCTGAATTGACGTAAACCAATTTCCATTAAAAATCAAGTTTAGCCTACCGAATATCATCAGAATTTTACCACTAGAAGGAAAAATTTACTGCGATATAATAAAAAAAGATGTGCCAGGCAAATGACGCGTAATTTTATGACATACCTTTTCTCAAGTGAAATACACGATTACGATTGTATCACGCTCAAAACAACCAACCACCAACAATGTAAACAACACACCTGATGTCCAATTCTTGAAATCTCCACACCAGACTCCCATTGAATCGATGCAACATGGCGGAACCGCGGTAAAATTCAAAATGTGCAATTTTACTCCATATGTCCGGACCAAGTTTGAAGCCGGTTTTTTCGGTTCCAAAGGGAGATTTATGTTTAATAATGATGTTAAAATCTTAGTTTTATATTATGATTGAATGAACATGGGGAATTTTCAATTGAGTTTGCAAATGGAGGGAGTAAGTGTAACTGGAATAGAGAATTTTCGACAATGGACAGGCCAGGTGTTCGCGATCGAACCGCAGTCCCCCGTGAATAATCGCGAGGAGAATTCTCGCTTAAGCCTAGCATTGTTTCGGGAAAGACCGTCGTTATTCCAGAAGTTCTCGAGAAGCCGAGAGACGATCGCTTGTTTTTCCACGCGTACTTACTCTGTCCCTTTTGCCTCAGCGCGCGACGTAAACATCAGGGACGGAGCACATGACCATGGCGAAAACAGCTGATCGGTTGCCGACTCCGAAATTCGACGAGTAAATCGAAGGACAAGTCAGTGGGTCGGCGATCGATTGGCTGGGCTAATTGTTCGGCCCATTATCGGGGATGCGTGACGCGTGGGGATGAGGAGCTCGTACCTCCGCGCGCGCCGGGCCTCTGGAGCAGATACGTTCTCAGAGGCGAACAAAGCGTTTTCGATAAAGCGAGGCGTTGCGCAAAGTCTCAACGACGACTCGATCCGCGTCTCGCTGAACGGTTCGCGCGACGATAACCGTGGCTCGCGGAATAAGCGTCGCCTTTCGAGGAATCTCAACCGCGTTTCGCGGACTCTTAAACTTGTAAATAACTGTGTGTAAATATACTGGTAAATAGACAAACTCACTTTGAGATAAGCCCCGTTCCCGTGCCTCTGATTCGATCCTTCTTCCGCTCACGCACACCAGGTAACTGACATTTTTAGGAGTTTCTGCATGTTTCCATTGGATAAGCCACTCCCCAATTAACAGATTATTGTGCGATACTTCAAATACGATGCAGTAGTGAACTTTCACAACGCTTGCTTACCCTCCTCTCAATCATGAACATATAACAAGCTTGGACAGTAAAAAACGCTATTTACGTAGAAACACCCACATATAAATATATAAATAAATAAATTATTTGGAAGACACGTAACTTGTGCACGTGATAGTAGGTTTTGGGGTCACTGAAAACAAATCTGATATGATGAATAATATGAAAATTCAAAACGGCGGAGTCAGAATGTGTGTGTGTGTGTGTGTGTGTGTGTGTGTGTGTGTGTAAATATATTAGATCAATTTTGTTTGATTTCAAAGGGGACATAATCTGATGTCAATATTTTTTTTGTAAGTGGAAATGTGGAGAAGATGCAAAGGTCAACTTTGTTTTTTTTAATGTAATTGTATACATTTTTTTACATAATATGATTTTTCTCATTATTCTACATGTAAAAATATTAAGGTTATCAAAAAAAGTTATAAAAAAATTAATAATTTATAAGATATTTTATATTTTATTCTGGCACATTTTGACATAAAATATAAAATATTTCGTAAATTATTTATTTTTTGGTAAGTGTACCTTAACACTTTTATTTACAGAATAATAAAGAATAAAGATGAATCAATTAATGTAAAGAAAACGCATTGTTGCTTTGCAAAAAGATTATATAATTTGCAATATTTTCAACTACATGTCTTTTTATGAGATTTTATATATTTTGTCAAAATGTGCCAGAAGAAAATATGAAATATCTCGTAAATTATTAGTTTTTTCATAACTCTACCTTAATATTTTTATATGTAGAATAATTAAAAGAATCATATTATATAAAAAAAAGTATTTAATTCTTAAAAAATAATAAAGTTGACCTTTGTATCTTCTCCACATTTCTATTTACATAAAAACGATTGAAATCAGATTATGTCTTCCCTGAAACCAAGCAAAATTGGGGTCTGATGGATTTTTTCTACCTTCAAAAAGTAGGCAAATTATTCCGGTAGTCTATATTATTAATGCTAGCTTTTCGAAAAATTGCATTAATATTTATATATTATAAAAGTACCTTTAGATTTATAATTACTGATTAAAAATATTATTATTATTATTTTATTATTATAAACATTAATTCTTAGTATTATTGTTTTTTATTTCAGGAAGACGTTCAGAAGATCTCCAGGAAAGCGTTCAAGATATCAAAAATTATTTCTTATATTGTGAAAGTAAGGCCGGTTTACGTATAAAGAAAAGAAAAGATTTATTGTAATATAGTCGGCGACGGCTCTCTTTACAAAGGACACAGTGAGAATGAGGTACAGAAGTGCTCGCGGCACGTGGCAAAGAGAATATAGAGAGCGCGTGCGCCTCACAAAGATACAATGGTGCCAACGACCAATCGATTGTTTATCGATCGTCTGTCAGCATGGGTCCTAGAGCAATCGATCGATGCGTGTGCCGCCTATGAGTTACCATCTGGGCGAGCAATTATCCATCAATCCCCCACTTTGTGAAGTCCAGACCCATCCTTCTCATGCAATGATTATGAGCGACCCGTTTTAATCCCTTGGTCATCAGGTCCGCCGGATTCTCGCTGGATGGCACGTATAGTAATTCCAATAGTCCATCCTCGACCTTTTCTCTCACTATGTGGTAGGAGATATCGATATGCTTCGTTCGGTTTTTCTCCACCCTGCTTTTAGAGAAATCTATTGCTGCTCTATTGTCACAGAATATTTGGAAACCTGTGAAATAATTACAAAGTTTAAGTTCAGACAAAAACATGTTTAACCATATTATTTCCTTGACTCCACTCGACAGTGCTACGTATTCGGCCTCCATTGTGGAGGATGACAGGCAATTCTGTTTCGTCGACCGCCAATGGATGAGGCTTCCTCCTATCATCACCACGATTCCAGAATAGGAATGTCTATCGTCTACGTCTCCTGCCCAGTCCGCGTCGCAATATACTCGGATCTTCCGTTCACCTCCGGTTTCGTATTCTATTCCAAGATCTCTGGTTTCGCTCAAATATCGTAAGATGTGCTTTGCTTGATGCCAGTGAACATTCCCAGGATTAGAATTATACTGCGATAATTTCGAAGTTGCGAAGGCAATATCCGGTCTCGTACACTGCGCCAGGTACATCAATGATCCTATTAATTCTCTGTATGGTATACGCGACATTTTCTCCCTCTCTTCATGTGTCTCTGGGCAATCTCTCTTGCTTATCTTCATCCCTGGGTCCAACGGTGTTAATGCTCCTTTGCATTCTTGCATGTTGTACTTTTCTAACATTAATTCGATGTAGGCTCTTTGAATTAATTTCACAGTATTAGTTTTCTCCCGTTCTAACTTCACTCCTATTGCATAATGTATTTCGCCAAGGTCTTTTATTTCATATCTTTTGGCGATAGTTTCAACCACTTCTATAATTTTATCCAACTTCTTTGCAAATATGAAAATATCGTCTACGTATACCACGATTATTAGGCATCCCCTTCGGTAAGTGCAATTTGATGATTTCAGTCTCTCAAATCCCATCTTAGTGAAAAATTCGTCTAATTCCTCGTTCCAATTCCTTCCCGATTGCTTCAGCCCATAAATTGGACGCAATAGCTTGACTACTTTTCCTTCCTCAACGTTGTGGAGAGACGGCAACCTCATATAAATTTCTTCTCGTAGTTTTCCGTATAAGTATGCGTTCTTGACGTCGATGTGTCTTGTGTGCCACTGATGTTTGACTGATAGTGCTAGTAATAGTCTGATTACTGAGATGTTTGCCACGGGCGAATATGTCTCATTGTAATCGACTCCCTTCTCTTGGGCGAAGCCTCGCGCCACTAGTCTAGCTTTATATCTTGTGATTTTTCCGTCAGCGTCTGTCTTCAGCTTGAAAACCCACCTGCTGCCGACGCATTTCTTTCCTTCTGGCAAATGAGTAGTCTCCCATGTTCTTCTCTGCATCAAACTGCTCAATTCTTCTTTGATAGCGCGTTTCCAATGTTTGGCTTGTGGGGAGGTTAATGCTTCATTGATATCCTGCGGCTCGTTTATCTCTATTAGGTTTGCTTCTACATCACTCGGATCAGTTGAGTATTCGTCATCAAGTATGCGTTGGATTTCTTTATTCTTAGGCTTTCCTTTCCTCCCATACGGGTTGCGAATTTTCTTCTTAGGTCTACCCCTTGGGGTTTTCTCTGAATCTCGCACCCCCACTATCTCTTGTTCCTCGGGGACGCTCCACGTTTCTTCTTCGGATCTCTCGGATAGTTCCGCCGGACTCTTCTTTCGGCCACCTGAGGATTTTAATTCCTGCGCGGGCTCTACCCCTTCGGGGGTCGAATCATGATCATTTTCGGACCAGACTTCGTTATATTTGAATGCTTGTGATGTCGTTTTGTGAATCCACTCGTATCCCGTTTTGTCTTCGGCGAATTTAACGTGCTTTGTCACAATAACGTCTCGTTTCTGCGGACACCACAATCGATATCCCCTCGTCTGGGTAGCGTAACCAACGAATATGCATTCGACCGCTCTGTCGTCGAGCTTCTTACGTCCCTGATCGGGTAGTCGCGCGTAGGCTAGGCAACCGTAAACCTTTAGGTGACGCACGCTCGGTACTCTCTCGGTCCACACTGTGAACGGGATCTGATCATTAATTGTCGAATGGCATACTCTGTTCTTGATATAAGCTGCAGTGGTCACCGCTTCAGCCCAGAACCTTTGTGGCAAGCACGCCGATTTAAGCATTGATCTCGTCAAGTCTAGCAGGGTCCTGTTGATTCTTTCAGCGACTCCATTCATTTGTGGCGTCTCGACATTCGACCTTTCATGCTTGATGCCTACGGATTTAAAAAATGTCGACAATTCTCTGTTACAATATTCTAGGCCGTTATCTGTTCGGAATCTTTTTATTTTTCTATCTCTCTCGCGCTCTACTCTAGCGATGTAGTTTTGTACGCAAGTTTTAACCTTCTCCTTGGATTTTATACACATTACTGTAACATTTCGTGAGAAATCATCCGTAAAAGTTACGAAGTATCTACTTCCACCTATTGATTTTACGGGCATAGGGCCACATAAATCCGAATGAATTAGTTCGCATACGTCTCTTGATTGTCTTGATTTCAATTTCTTGCACGCGACTTTTGTAGCTTTTCCAATACAGCATTCCTCACACGTATATTTATCCATCTTCGCATCATCTAATCCAGTAACGCGATCCGTTAATTTCTTTAATGTATTATTATTAACATGGCAAAATCTTCGGTGCCACAAATCGTTAACGTCAATTTTTACGGCATTAGCTTCCTGTAATATATCTTTCGGCACATTCCGATCTATCTCGACTTTTAGTATATATAAGTCACTCTGCCTATACGCCTCACACACGACTTGCTTAGTATCGATATTTCTAATTTTTACTTTTCCGTCCCTTATTAATAGCTCTTTCCCTTTTCTCTCTATTTGCGATACGGACATCAAATTCTTTCTAACATTTGGAACATAATAAACGTCTCGTAGAACTATACCTTTCTCTACATTGCCGACGGACGTTTTTAGAAAAATATCGCCCATACCTTTGGCTCGTAGCGTTGCTCCGCTCTGTTTGTTCGGGTCCGCTGCCGTATTAATTACCTCGGAGTCCATTTCTCGAAAATTTGTGAACCAATCTCGTCGCTTACACACGTGGTGTGTGCATCCGCTGTCCAGGATCCATACATCTTCGATGTCGACGTTTAAGGACATGAGGAACGCATCATAGTCTTTCTTCTGTTTCGTGCCGGATCTTTTGTAGTTTCCATCCTTCCTCGATCGGCAATCTCTTGCAAGGTGACCAACTTTCCTGCAATTGAAACAAGTGAACGATTTGAGCTTTTCGTTACCTGCATTTCTGCCCCTTTTTTCCTCAGCTTTTTTATTCGTGGCTAACGCCTCCTTCGGTAATTCTGTTTTATCATCAAGTCTGGATTGTCGTCTGTCGTATTCTGCTAACAGGACTCTTTTGACTTCCGCCGACGTGAATTTGTCATCTGGTAAGCTCGCTAGCGCCATGTTCAGATTTTCATAGCTGTCTGGGAGTCCAGCTAATAATGCGTATGCCAGATCTTCGTCTTTTACCTCAGCTCCCGCATCTCTGAGATTAGTGGCTGCGATTTTCGCTCTCGCGACATATGAAGACATGTTCTCCTCACTTTTCATTTGTAAGTGATAGAACGCCTTTTTCAGCTGCATGATTCTCACTCTTGATTTAGGTTTATGGATCTGTTCGAGCGTTCGCCATGCCTCGAATGCGCTCCGGCAATCTTCTATGTGTATCTGCTGGTCTATTTCGAGGCTCAAACCAATGGCCGCCATCGCCTTATCCTCGTTGGCTCGATGTGCCTTTCTATCTGCCGGAGTAGCCTGATCGTCTAGCTCTACTTTTCCGAGTGCATAATCTAGTAGTCCTTTACCTCTTAAGAACCATTTCATCTCGGTTTTCCATGTCCGATAATTTCTATCGGACAGCTTCTCGATCAAGGCTTCGCTCTTACTCTCTGTGATACTCGCCATTCTAGATCCTTCTTCCAGAATTTTTCTTCTCGTCCGCAATAATCTTCTGGCCCCTAGCTTTCCAAGGGTCTCGATCTTTTCTTCTACGCTTCTGAACGCCCTGGGCCCATAACCATTGAAAGTAAGGCCGGTTTACGTATAAAGAAAAGAAAAGATTTATTGTAATATAGTCGGCGACGGCTCTCTTTACAAAGGACACAGTGAGAATGAGGTACAGAAGTGCTCGCGGCACGTGGCAAAGAAAATATAGAGAGCGCGTGCGCCTCACAAAAATACAATGGTGCCAACGACCAATCGATTGTCTATCGATCGTCTGTCAGCATGGGTCCTAGAGCGATCGATCGATGCGTGTGCCGCCTATGAGTTACCATCTGGGCGAGCAATTATCCATCATATTGTAAAAATGTTGATATTTAGTGTTATAGTTTGTTTTATAATTATTAAAGTGTTATATTAGTTTTATAATTATTATAATGTTATAATTTGTTTTATAATTATTAAGTAATTTTTACGTTAAAATATAGTGTTATTGTACATGTTATGTATTATATATTATATAGTACGTTAGACCGGGGCCTAATATTAAAATATTGTATTAGAGTATTGTATTTATATTATTTTTAAATTAATATAAATAAATTTTAGTATTGTGAAATAATTTTGTATAAATAAAAATTTTATAAAATATAATATTACTGATATAATGACAATATTGTTGATGATGATGATGATGATGATGATGATGATGATGATGATGATGATGATGATGATGATGATGATGATGATGATGATGATGATGATATTGATATTGATAATTGTACTTTTTCATTAAATTTACTAAAATAAAGAATAATATATAAAATAAAAGATCTATACATTATATTCGTTTTATTTAAATAAAAAAATAATATAAAATAAAGGTATATAATTCATATTTTTTTATTTACAAATATTGTTACAGAACTATTAGGAGAATTATTTTCACGAGTTATTTATATTGAGATATAATAATTATCAATAATAAAAATATTTATTACAATAATTATTTAATATATTTAATTTCTATTTTTTTAAATTTTTATTTAATAATTTATTTTTCAATTTTCTGAAAAAAATGTCTAGACGTAAAATAAATCGTAATATAGAAGAGGAAGAAAAATTTCAACGAAGACGTCGTGAAAAAAAGGCAGAGAATCAACGTCGTCGGCGTGAAATTCAAAGGGCGTTAGTTAATTGTAGTAATAACGTTGTAAACATATCGCAAGAAAATTCTACGTGTGATAATATAGTTGAATATTATATTGGTTCTATGGATGTGTCTTGCATTCATTGTAGTGCAAAACATTTTGCAGCTGAAAAGATTTCTAACAAAGAAAATTCATTTCATGATTGCTGTAATCATGGTGCAGTATATCTTGAACCATTGCCTGAAATCCCTCAATTTCTTCGATCTTTATTTGATGGTAGTAATGTAAAATCAATTGATTTTTTTAATCGTATTCGTAGTTATAATAGTTCATTTTCTTTTGCATCATTTAATGCAAATTTAATTAATTTCCAAGAAAGACGTCCTGGTCCGTATTGTTTTAAAATCCAAGGGCAAAGGGTACCCCACGGTAAGATAGGCAAAATGCCACTGTCAGTGAAACGGAAAAATTACTTTGGATTTGCATAAGTACACTAAAAAAAGAATTTTCTACGATTTTTCCGACCATCCATCCCCCCTCTTTTTTCTAGTGGCACCAAAAAACCGCTTTTTTCGAAAATTATTTTTTTTCTCCGGTTTCTTCATGTTAAAATTTTTGAAAAAATTTGAGAATATAGCTTATAAAAAGTACTTAGCACACAATTTTTTTTTAGCTTTAGGCGCGTTGAATATCTAACCTAAAAAAATAAAATAAGTATTTGAATCAATTTTTTTCTAATTTCTTTGATAGTTGCAGGTCTAATTACTCTAGAAAATTGTATATTTTAGTGTTCTACATGTATTAGAATTTTTTCAGATTTTTCGGAATGGTGGGCCGTACTCAAAAATGCGAAAAACCCTATTTTTAGCCACTTTTGGGCCTTTTATGGTCCTCAAATGATTGATAGTGCCGTAACTGACTCTAAAATAAACATAATATATTACTTTTGGATATATGTTGTCAATATTTGATACATTCCGATACATCTCATATGTTCTTGAGCATGAAATCAGTCATAACTCAACGAGAAAACCCTACTTTTTGTATAAAAGTGCCTATTTTTCGTCGATTTCTGGATTTTTGGTTATTTTATCTAAGTTTTTTTTGCATATGATTGGTAAATGTGAATATAAATATAATAAAAAAATTGTACCTCTTATACATATATTTCAAAGAAATCGTTCATTTATTCAAATATATACATTTTCATGAAAAAAAAAATTAATTTTTATGATTCCATGATCGTCTCTTTAATCCTCCTCGTCACTATCTTCCTCAATTACTGGTGTTACTTCTTCGAAGTCAAACAATGTTGTAAGTATCTCAGCTGGTCGAATAATCCTTGACAAGTATCTTGCATGAGACAGGTAAAAAACTATGGCGATATCAGGTTGATATTACAAATCTTATTTACAATATCAACCTGATAGTGTGGGACTCAACGGTGTTAGACGTTATTGCTGTAACTGCGCTAATGGTAACAGAACTATAGGGTGTTGCTCGCATATAGCCGCCATAGTTTTTTACCTGTCTCATGCAAGATACTTGTCAAGGATTATTCGACCAGCTGAGATACTTACAACATTGTTTGACTTCGAAGAAGTAACACCAGTAATTGAGGAAGATAGTGACGAGGAGGATTAAAGAGACGATCATGGAATGATAAAAATTAATTTTTTTTTTCATGAAAATGTATATATTTGAATAAATAAACGATTTCTTTGAAATATATATGTATAAGAGGTACAATTTTTTATTATATTTATATTCACATTTACCAATCATATGCAAAAAAACTTAGATAAAATAACCAAAAATCCAGAAATCGACAAAAAATAGGCACTTTTATACAAAAAGTAGGGTTTTCTCGTTGAGTTATGACTGATTTCATGCTCAAAAACATATGAGACGTATCGGAATGTATCAAATATTGACAACATATATCCAAAAGTAATATATTATGTTTATTTTAGAGTCAGTTAAGACACTATCAATCATTTGAGGACCATAAAAGGCCCAAAAGTGGCTAAAAATAGGGTTTTTCGCATTTTTGAGTACGGCCCACCATTCCGAAAAATCTGAAAAAATTCTAATACATGTAGAACACTAAAATATACAATTTTCTAGAGTAATTAGACCTGCAACTATCAAAGAAATTAGAAAAAAATTGATTCAAATATTTATTTTATTTTTGTAGGTTAGGTATTCAACGCGCCTAAAGCTCAAAAAAATTGTGTGCTAAGTACTTTTTATAAGCTATATTCTCAAATTTTTTCAAAATTTTTAACATGAAGGAACCGGAGAAAAAAACTAATTTTCAAAAAAAGCGGTTTTTTGGTGCCACTAGGAAAAGGAGGGGGGATGGATGGTCGGAAAAATCGTAGAACATTCTTTTTTTAGTGTACTTATGCAAATCCAAAGTCATTTTTCCGTTTCATTGACAGTGGCATTTTGCCTATCTTAACGTGGGGTACCCTTTATTATCAAGTTAACACAGCATTACGTGCTGCGCAAAATAAAAGTCCGACTTATGGACAACTTTTTATTGTTGATTCAAATGAAGCAATAGAACATCGTCTTAATCAAAATTCAAATTTAGATCTTGATATTGTAACAAATTTTGAAAATTTAATGCGAGAATGTAATATATTCGCACAATCATATCAAATGATGGCTGAAGAGTTAGAAAATCAACAACGATTAGAAATGGAGTCTGGTGAGTTGTTATCAGAGTTACAATTATTATTTACATTAAAACCAGGGATGGATCGACGAAGATATAATGCTCAAAGAACAAATGAAGTTGCCGCAATTTTTAAAACAACTTCTGAAGGAGAAATTCCTGATTCCTACGTTACCATACGTAATAGAAATCACAAAAAATTAAAGAGGTAACATTATAAAAAAAAAATATTTAATTAAAATAAAATAAATAAATTTTTCTTGTAAAAAACTTGGCGCTACTTTTTTAAGGTGTATCCAGGCAAACTTGCATAGGTGCATAAGCAAATGCATAAAGAGATGGATTGGTCTATTTCCTTTTGCACATATACATAAACCAATCAATTTCTTACGCTTATGTTTATGCGCTATGCAAATTTGTCTGGATTGACTTTAAAAAAGCAGCGCCAAGTTTTTTACAAGAAAAATTTATTTATTTTATTTTAATTAAATATTTTTATTTTATAATGTTACCTCTTTAATTTTTTGTGATTAAAATGATTCTTTGTAATATTATAATTTTATCAAGAAGAATTAAAACTACTACCACTTGGGTTGATAGAAAGACCCTTATTAGGAATACAAAGGTACATACCACTTGGGTTAAGTTAGGTAACACAATTTTGTTTTATTTTTTAAGAGTAGTTGCACTACAATTATTTTTCAAAGCAATATATATATTCTCTTTGTAGTTGGCGTAATTTAAAGATTTCATATATTTTTTTGAAATAACATATCACTTAGGTTGAGTTTGGTAACGCAATTTTGTGATATAATAATAATTTTGTTAAGGTGTATATGTATATATATACCTATATATATTCTCTCTTTGTAATTGGCGAAGTATTAAAAGATTTCACATATTTTTTTTAAATCGATAGGGGAGACCGGGGCTAGACCGTTAGTTTTTTTTCGGTGCCGATTTTTAACAACAAAATAAATAATTGTAGTTAAAAGTGGTATACCACTGTAAAGAGTGAACCTTTAGCTACAAAATTTATACAGAAAATTTTTATCTACGTCGCTTTGTTTAACCGGTATAGAGCAAAAACGACAACGGTGCAAAAATTGAAATCTCAAAAATGCCGGGGTTTAACCGTTACACTGCATTTTCAATACATATACGTACATCTAATCCTGAAAAATGATAGGATACATCTTAATAATTGTTTTTTAAAAGAAAAATATAAAAATTTATTTAAAATTTTTATGCGAAACGTTATTAAAAAATAGTTACGAGGGTTCCTCTTTCCGCAGAAGTCACTCGCCCGACTTGTTTCACTCCTCGACGTCCGATGACTCTATTCGGTGTCTGAATGGTTGTAATTCCCGTCTCATCCATATTCCATATGCAGTGAGCCTGGAAATGCCCGGAAATGCCTTGGAAATGCACCCGGACGGCTTACTGACGGATTAACCCCAAACACAAGTTTCAGGTTTGATCGCCCACGAAATAATAGACATCAACGATAATGAAAAAACTACACTGGATTCGTGTTCAGCATGCATTACTCTTTATAATCACGTACCTCGAGATTTGGAGAGCAAATATTATAGCAGATATTACAAAATTTCCACGCGCAGAAAATGTAACTTTCACCTTCCGAAAACACGTTTGCCCTCGTAAAAATCATAACACGGCAGGTAACCTGCCGAAACTCCGTTGGTCACATGGGTACCATAAGCAGCGTTTACAATGTTAATAGCGAGTTCGCACAATATACAGGTTCCGAGATATTTGATTTGGCGGATTTACCCCGTTAGCGGTCTAGCCCCGGTCTCCCCTACCACTTGTTATTTAAGTTTTTTTAGGTAGATATCACTTGGATTGAATAAAGTAACAATTTTGTAATATAATAATTTTGTTAAGAAAAATTAAAGCTACTATCACCTAGGTTAGAATAGATTTTATATATTTTTTAATTTAAAATTAATGATACTACCACTTGGTTTTTTTCGAGGTAACAACCACGCGTGTACTTGGCGCCTTTTTTTTACCTTTTTTGAAAAAGGTAATTTTGTACTGATATCATGCATTTTGTAGTGTTACGCATCCTCTTCTAACTAGTCTTATAAAGAGTATATCTTACAAACAGTATGTACAGATTGTAAAGCTAAAGGTGTTACAGACTATTATTTCTAAGAAAATAGATCTTTTTAAATAACATGTAGACATGATACAAATAAAACAAATTTATTCTTTATGTTTTTTTGTACTTTTAAGTACTCTGCATTTAAAAATAATTTACATTATTTTCATCCATTTGTATCATGTCTATTTGTTATTTTAAAAAATTTGGCAATTATACCGTTCAATAAAGCAAAGTTTCAGCTTTAAGAATCTGTTTTTTGAATTGCAATACGATGATTTTTAAGGAAGTTATGAGCAATCAAAGTCAAAATGCTCATTTCTTATTCAATCCACGATAAAAACTTTCAAAAGTAGAGATTTCAAGCTTTAAAATCCTTTTTTCAAATTTAAATTTTGTTCATTTTTAACAAAGTTACAGCTACTTGAATTGTGCCTATTTTTAAAGATAAATTTAGTGTTCTTTTAAAATACCTGACACATTGAAGATAATGAAAGTGCTTCTAGCATACTCGGATTTTAGATTTCGAATATGCAACAAAATCAATATGTAAGTATTTCTTCAGAAAAATGCATCAACATTGGTTAGCGCTTAAACGTTAAATTTTATTTTCCTGCGTTAAAAACTAAAGCTACGATTTATTTAAACATTATTGGTGCAATAACTAGGTAAAACATCAATTTAAACATACATGTGTAGTTTAGACAGGATATAAATCCAGGTCAGAATTACAAATTTCTTGAATGTACCAGCATTTAATTATACAGTAAATAATATATTTATTTACAGTTACAATAGATTATACATATTAAATAAAACTTGATTTGGTAAGTATGAAGTAAATAACAACAATATAATAGTTTTATTAAATGTTTATTTAGCAATTATGTTTTCATGTATGTATAAGAAACGTAGCATATTCACATATTCACTTTGTATGTGTGTGTTCATATGTGTATGGTCAGAGGTACGAATATATAATACTGACGGGTTATATTACTGCTTAAAAATACGGCTTAAAAATAATTATGTTACTGTCTCGGTCTTCTGCCTCGTCTACTCCAATGGTAGTTAGCTGACGACATCTTTCTTCTTGTCGTCGTATCTCCGCGGCTCTGCCTCTTGGTCTTCGAACTGTAAATATGCTCATGTACCATAGCGTTTGGTCCAAAGCGTTTGGTCTGCACTATGCGATCGTGTTCTTCTCTATTTTAAAAAAGGTAATTTTGTACGGATATCACGCCTTTTTGTAGTATTACGCATTTTATAAACAGTATGTACAAGGTGTTATTTCGAGGTATAATACTACCACTTTGTTTTTTTTCGAGTATTATTGACAATGCGATCAAGTGCGAGTTTTTGCGCATTTTTATTACAGACGTTCTTCATTACTAGGTGCGCAACTAAGTTTCCGGGTTTCACACATAGATGGCACCAATAACACATGTACTCGACTTACATGTCTGAAGTTGTTTGAAGTTATAGCTTGGACATCTGTTAACAATAACCAGTCGTTATATAAACACATATCGCAACGCAAAAATATTTTTTCTAACAACGGAGATGTCGAGTTTTGTGCCAAATAAACAGCATTTGCGGGAAGCTTTGCTTTTCTGCTTTAACTTGAAAAAAAAAATGCAGCTGAAGCACGTCGTTTGCTTGAGGAGGCCTACGGCGAACATGCACCATCGAAAACTACCTGTGAAGATTGGTTTAAACGCTTCAGAAGTGGCGATTTCGACACTGAGGACAAGGAGCGCTCCGGAAGACCAAAAACAATTGAGGACGCCGATCTGCAAGCGTTATTGGATGAAGATGATACGCAAACACAAGATCAACTTGCGGAGGCATTAAACATGACTCACCAAGGTATTTCCAAACGTTTACATGCCATGGGAAAAATTAAAAAGGAAGGAAAATGGGTGCCGCATTAGTTGACTGAGAGACAGATGGAAAATCGAAGAGCCACTTCCGAAATTTTGCTTTTGCGGCATGAAAGAAAGAGTTTTCTTCATCGAATTGTTACTGGCGATGAGAAGTGGATATATTTAGAGAATCCCAAACGCAAAAAATCGTGGCTTTCACCTGGTGAAGAATCAACATCGACGGCACGGCCAAATCGTTTTGGAAAGAAGACAATGCTCTGCGTTTGGTGGGACCAGAAAGGAATCGTGTACTATGAGCTGCTGAAACCGGGCGAAACTGTCAATGGGCATCGCTACCGACAACAACTGATCAATTTAAACCATACATTGCTCGAAAAACGGCCAGAATGGGACACGAGACACGAACGAGTGATATTGCAGCACGACAACGCCCCGTGCCATCGCAGTTCCATCGTCCAGGACACCATCAAAACGCTGAAATGGGATCTGCTACCGCACCCGCCATATTCGCCAGACCTGGCGCCTTCCGATTATTACTTGTTCCGATCGATGGCGCATGGCTTGGCTGGGCTACACTTGACCAATTTCGAAGAAGTGCAAAATTGGTTGGATGAATGGTTTCGGTCCAAAGACGCGTCGTTTTATTGTGGCGGTATTCATGTATTGCCAGAGAGATGGCGAAAGTATAGCTAGCGAGGGACGATACTTTGAATAAACCATTTTTTGTATTTCTCTTGAAATTTTCCATTTTTTATTGATCAAAAAAACCCGGAAACTTAGTTGCGCACCTAGTACATTAACATAACAAAGTCTATACTTTCAAGGTACATGATGATCGTTTTAGGATGGTGTCTACCTGTGAGATCTTTAAGGATTATGCGCAGTGTTCAAGCTCCCGCACGGAGCACATTAAGCTAAATTAGTCTTCGTTATTTTATTTTTATCTTGCAAATTGTCTTTATTTGTTCTCTCTCTCGCGAGCTTACCGATTATTAATATCGAGTCGCCGCAAGCGCTTGGACACTTCGATAAGATTAAAGCGATCACAGACAGAGGCATTCCGGTAAACGAAACGCCGAGAACACCCCAATAGATACAGAGGCTAATACTTCTTTTCTTTTTTTTTTTAAGGATTTCTAATAATATCCGTACCGCACGTAGGGCGTTCCCGTCGTTGCGAAACCGTTTCACGACTCGGAGGCTGCAAATGTAGCGAGTCGAGTTTGTAACGCAAGCTCCGTGTCCCAATTCGTTCTAGATGCGCTCCTCTCTACCTAATGTAATACATTATTCGCGTAAAGTATCGCGCAATTGTAATTGTACGTTATAATAAATGTAGTACAAATAGAGAATATACCGCGCGCGCGTGATGTAAAATTGTAAGAGTAGACCTAAAAGGTAGTAAAATCGTAAAACGTAAATATCGTAGAAAAATTTTGCGAAAAAGCAAAGGCTTGTTCCAAAACAATAGCGGAAGGCTTATGAAATAGAATAAAAAGAAAAAATGATAAAAAATTTCCTCATACACATTCTCCGTTAAGCTCTGATATTTGTATGATTCTTCGTCCTTATGTTAGTTCGTCTATCGATTATCTGTCAGTAAGAAAGCATTTATACTTCTAGTAGACCGTCGTGTTATAGTTCTGAAGGCACTGTTCAAAAGTTTATTACATTTCTTGGAATAACGGGTCTTCGCAAAACACCTCTTCGAATGGTGCGACAAGGAGAGTCGTTATAAACATCGACATGACCATTGCACACGCCTCCTTCGGTCTATATCACAAAATTCAAAATAGAGTAGTCTCAACTTGACAGCCTGTGCCACAATGCCAATGCCGTATTTGTCGGGTCTGTGATCGGTTAGGAATTATCGTGAGCTAGCAAAAATCGATGGTCAGAATTCAGGCTTATGATACGCAATGGCCGGTGCATTTCCATTAATTATGTCATATCAATATCGTATCATTATATTACACAAACGCTTATTAATTTAGAGGCACATTGCTAAGGGTCTCGGTTTTTTTTTTTTTTCAAGTTGCTCCCTACGTTAATGAACTTATGACAATTAGCTAATTACGATTATTCAATACGACAGCGATTTGGCATACGATATTGGAAATTGTACAAAGATTCGGAGGATGCAATAGTATTTGAAAATATTGTTTTGTACATATATATATAGAAGAGAGAAGTGTGTGTGACGAACGAACGGTGGATATCTTTCTTGAAAAGAACATCAATGTGTGTCAAGGTAGTTTAAAGACAATATTTGAGCTCGGAATTTCTTAAAATTAAGCGTAAAAAAATGTCATGTGCATAAAAATAATAAGACAACTCTCTACAGATGTTATAACGATCCTGCTATCGGATTTCCTTATCTAAGCAGGAAAACTTTGGCTACTGCTACACGCTATTTGTACTTCGGCGAAAAAGAGCCGAATTTACGATTCTTGCTAAGAACACCGATTGCGCATTTAGAAGAAAAAAGAACGGTACGCAGCACACACAGTACCTAACAGTACCAGCAACAGATCATTTATATGTTCAGGAAGACCTTAACAGTACTATATATGCTCACGCTTTAATAAACCTGAATTCTACGCACAACGATTGTAATGTCAGAGAAGCATTCACTGTACTCAGAGAGTGTACTTTTTGCCGGAATGTTTAAACGTGATATTTCTTTTCTTTTCTTTTTATATTCACACACAGCACTGGACTATTTGCGTTATTCGCGCTCATAAATTATTTAAAAGTTCTTAGTCTTTTGAACATTAAAGTCCAGAATGCTGCTCTGAGATATGAATGCTCTACAGAATGTACATACATAGTAGCAAAAGCGTCTAGACCACAGAATGTTCACATTTGCTCTGATGCAAAATATCGTTTTTTTTTCTCGAGCTACAAAAATCAGGCTGATGCAATGGCAGATACTATGTAGATATATAAAAGTTAGCTTTACAACATGTAAAACCTGATAAAGTTCTTAAAAAATTTAAAGAACATTCCCTGAATAAGATCAATCACACGACAATTCAGTCCTCTCTAAGTATCGTACTTTGATCGTAGAACGCATCAAATAATTTCTATTAAGGGAATCAAAATTTTCTAAAGTAATATGTATATAATCAGTGATATATTCTCATGAATCTGTGGGTCCGGGTCATGAATCATGGTACCAGCCTGGATCCGGCCAATCAAATCATGTGATTCCGTAGAGTCTAGACACAGACATTTCTCTTCCGCATCCGTACAGATGAGCCACTAAGATAGATCACGAAAAGTACGGAGTGGGCGTTAGAGGTGGGATTACTCTCTCGGAATCAGGCACTGCCTGGAACAGCACGGGTGATCTCTGATCCACTGTCGTGAACTGCATGATACTAGTTATGTTACCACATCGATAACAATAATTTGGGGCTGACCACACTGTGACGAGTTTGTCATTAAACATGTACCTATAACCTGCACGATAAAAATATGCGTCATCAATACATACTTCTGAGATATTTAAAAAAATCTGCGACAGAAATATTTGAGCAAAGACATACCTTCCTGAACTAATTGGTGCGCCCTACAGATGAGTTTAAGATCATTCACTTCCATAAACATGTAAGTCACTTTGCTGCCAAACAGCCAGCCTGCACCACGCGGACTTACTGTCCATGTTTCTACATCTTCTGGATCGGACCAGACCAAATCACAGAAAGCACCTGTAATATGGCAATTAAGCAACGACATTTTATTATTATTGTACAATAACAGTAAATATCCAGTCATGTAACTTTTATTATTATGTAACTTTTGCAATGACATATCACTTTATACAATTAATACCTTTGTGTGGAATCTCTTAATTCCTTTCAATCGTTCTAATTTGATCTAGTGTTCTAATAGCTGGAGACAATCCACCGTGTACACAAAGAACCTGTTCATCAATTAACTAAAACAGAATTTTATTCGAGCGTAATCAAAAGTGAAGTTACAATTTTTAAAAAAATATTTATACAAATACTCACGGCAGCAACTGTGAGCAAGTCAAATACCCTACAACAGTACTTCCACGCATTAGCATTGCCGTACTTGTTTTGGCATTCATCTAGAACAGAAAATGAAGAGACCAATTACCGTAAAATCCACATAAACGTGAGTGATTTGTCTAGATTCGTGATTACCGCGTAGTAACGTTATCCTGTCGGACCATTTAGCTTTAAGTGTGAGCGGACGAGTAAACGTTTCTAAGCTATAGTAGCCCTGATCGACAAAATCTCCCAGGAATATGTAATTTGTATCTGGCACGGGGCCACCGTTACGAAACAGTTCCTCTAAATCATAGAACTGTAATGAACAATCTGATGCTTATTAATATCACGATTGTGTACAAATAACTATACAGCTACAAAACATTAAAATCGAAAAGTTGTGAGGCAATAGATAATGGAAGACTAATATTGTTGCGACGCTAATTCGGAAGATTAAAATCCGCTAAAACTTTACGTCGATCCCGTAGCGGTGAACAAGGATGCTCCGACTTTGAAGTTAGTACAACATTCATCGCACGATACTGTTATAATTGCAAATCGGAAACGTACCTCGAGTCCAGCTCTTCTGCGATCAACGAAGTCGGGATCGAACGTGTCAGTCGTCACTTTCTGCCAAGCGTAGAGAACCTTCTTTTCCGGCAGCGGTGGTAACACGATGTAGGGATACGAAATCTCCAGATAAGCACAAAGCAATTCAAATTCAGTATATCGCCGGCACGATTACGGTGTTACTGCCGTTTCGCATACGCGCGTATGCGCGCGTTGTCGCACCTTACCTCGCGACAGCGTGCGGCTCGTGCAAACGTTAACGCGCGGCTGCAAGCGCGCGGCAGAAACGCCTCGTGTGAACAGGCTCTTTGATCTCAGTATCAGCTCCCTGCCGTCCCTGCCGTCAATATATATAGGTTAACCTGTATGTAAACACTCACGTAAACGTAGTAAAGTAAACAGTAAATCAATAAAATAAGTAACAGTAATATATAGAATAAGATAATTATAGGATAATTACATAAAACAATTACCTTGAATTAATCGTCGCGTCGCGTAAAGAGTCACGGTCGGTCTCACTCCGCGCGTACTACCGTATCTCTCGAAGATAGGTTAACTGATGTGTGACAGCGCGCTAAACGCACTATCTGCACTCGCGCAGTACACATACGTATATACATATGTACATATCGAAACTGGCGATACTAGCACCGCCCTGGTGTCGAAAAAGTGAAAAGGACGCGACTCCAGCCAATGAAATGATGGCATGGCACATGAGAGCGTTAGTAGAAGTATCTTAAAATAAAATTTTCACATTTTGACTTTGCGTCGCAATATCTCCGCTCGTAGAGCACGTAGCGGAAATATTATAAGAGAAACCCCCCCCCCCCCTAATTCGACCCCAAGCTATCGATCAAGCCTACTTAGAACTTGATCCGTTCACTCGTTATCGAGATCTCAACATCTCGAGTACTCGCAACCCGTCGCGTCGCGTAAAAGAGTCACGGTCGGTCTCGCTCCGCGTGTACTTGGCGCGAGACACTACCGTGTCTCTTGATACTAAAATTTTACAACAAGTTAGTATTATGGATCCGAATGTAGAACCTTGGATATATCCATTATTTTATCCATATGGAACTAGAGGATGGCATTGTAATTTAATGAAATTAAATAGTAATAAAAGAATAACTAGAGGACAATATATTAAATATCGTATGGCGGTTCATAATGAATTTAATGTTTTCTTATTAGGACGTCGTTTATTTCAACAATGGCTTGTAGATAATTATGTAAAAATTGAAAAGGATAGAATAGATTATTGTAAAACTCATCAAAAAGAATTACGTGTTGAAACATATCAGAGTTTAGTAGATTATATGCAAAATATGGCAAATAATGTAAATGGTCGTGTGGGAAAAATGGTTATACTTCCTTCTACGTTTATTGGATCTCCACGTAATATGTTACAAAATTATCAAGATGCAATGTCAATTGTAAATAAATTTGGTAAACCTGATCTTTTTATCACGATGACATGTAATCCGAAATGGCGTGAGATCGAAGAAAATCTTCTTCCTGGTCAACAAGCTTCTGATAGACCTGATATTTGTGCTCGAGTTTTTAATATTAAGAAGGATTATTTAATCGACTTAATCGTTAAGCAAAAATTTTTTGGTGAGATAGCAGCATTTGTATACGTTATTGAATTTCAAAAACGTGGTTTACCTCATGTTCATATATTAATTACTCTAAAGCAGAATTTTAAAATAACAACTTCTCAAGTTGTAGATAAATATATTTCTGCTGAAATTCCTGATCCAAATAAAAACCGTGTATTGCATGATATAATTATGAGACATATGATTCATGGACCTTGTGGTGACTGGTGTTTGGTTAATGGTAAATGTTCAAAACATTATCCCAAATTATTTCTCAAAGAAACTAGGATGGATGAAGATGCTTATCCTTATTATCGTAGACGAGATGTTGGTAATACTTTTGAACGTCCTGGTGGATATATAGTTGATAATCGTCATGTTGTTCCATATTGTCCTAAATTATCAATTTTATTTAATTGTCATATAAATGTTGAGATAGTTTCAAGTATTAAATCAGTTAAATATCTTTATAAGTATATTTATAAAGGTCATGACGCTGCTGCTATAACAATTGAACCAGTGACAGAAAATATAGTTTTAGATCATAATGAGATACACAATTATATCGAAGCTTGTTATGTAGGACCAGTAAAAGCGAGCTGGCGTATTCTTGAAAAAAAATTACAAGATAAAAGTCATGCTGTAATACGTTTGCCTGTTCACTTACCTAATGAACAAAACATAACTATTGAAAATGAATGCAATGAAGATGCAATTTCTTCTGCTTTAAATCAAGTTACTATGTTAATAGACTATTTTGCACTAAATTTACGTGATATGGAAGCAAAAAATTATTTATATACAGAAATTCCATGTCATTATACATTTAAAAAAGAAAAAGTTAATGGTCGAAATGTTTCACGTTGGGTTAAACGTAGTAGTCATTTTAATTGTATAGGACGAATGTATTCCATTAGTCCAACTCAAATAGAATTATTTCATTTACGATTATTGTTACTCACTGTTAAGGGAGCTATAAGTTTTGAAGATCTAAGGACTATTAATGGACAAAATTATGAAACATTTACAGCTACATGTTTAGCTTTAGGTTTGATTGAAGATGATGATAAATGGATACGAGCTATGGATGAAGCTGTTAAGTGGATGATGCCACGACAACTTCGTAGATTATTTATACGAATTTTACTACATTGTCAACCATTATATCCAGAAGAACTTTGGGAAAGATTTAAAATAGCGATGTCGGAAGATTACTCGCGACATATTGGTATATTACAAGGACAAAGAAAAGCATATATTACAATTAACGCTATGCTTCGCGCTGAAGGTAAAAGTCTTGCTGACTTTCCACAAATGGAACAATTGATAGACAATGTTGAAGAGGAAGATTATATGACACTTGATCAAATTACAGAAATTGGTACGAGACAGTATAGTCAATTAAATAATGAGCAAAAAGAAATAGTTGATACTGTGTTAAACAGATTAGATGATAATAATAA
Source organism: Temnothorax nylanderi (assembly GCF_030848795.1). Lineage (NCBI taxonomy): Eukaryota > Metazoa > Arthropoda > Insecta > Hymenoptera > Formicidae > Temnothorax > Temnothorax nylanderi. The sequence continues at coordinate 190,568 of NW_027249403.1, forward strand.
TAGAAATTGCTTTTATATTGATGGTCCTGGTGGAACGGGTAAAACGTTTGTATATACAACTATTTATTATTTAGCCAAAATTCGAAGTAAACGTGTATGTACTATGGCTTTTACAGGGATTGCAGCAACATTACTTCCTGAAGGAAAAACAGTTCATAAAACATTTGGCTTGCCAGTTCCATTACTTAATGATTCGTCATCCGTTATTAAAATTCAATCAAAAGAAGCTAAATATTTGAAAGAAATAGATATTTTTATTTGGGATGAAGCGCCTATGGCACCTCGATACGCTTTAGAAATAGTAGATCGAACGTTGCGTGATATTATAAATAACGATTTACCTTTTGGTGGAAAAATTATCATATTAGGTGGTGATTTTAGACAACTTCTTCCGATCAAGATACGAAGGACTCGAAGTGAAATAGTAAATCTTTCTATTAAATTTAGCTATACTTGGAAATATTTCTTAAATTTTTCTTTAACGCAAAATATGCGAGTTTTTCTAGAAGAAATTAAATTTGCAAAATTTTTATTGGATATGGGTAATGGGCTATTAAATGATTCTGAAGATAATATGGAAGTTCCTGAATGTTGTGTAGCACCAATTGATTCAGATATTGTAGCAGATATATATGGCAATGTAATTCGTAAAAAAGAATTTGATAAAATAGCTAAAAGAGCGATACTCTCTGCAAGAAATGTCGATGTAGACGAAATTAATAAACGAGTTGTTGAATTATTAGATGTAAGTGGCGAGCGAATTTATACAAGTGTAGATAGTGCTGTAAATTGTGATGATAATGATGGTATTGTTGAATCTTTATTACCAGAGTATTTAAATAGTCTTTCTCCAGTATGTCTTCCTCCTCACGAGTTGCGTTTAAGACCAAATTGTATTGTTATGTTGATTAGAAATCTTAGCATTAATGAAAGTCTTTGTAATGGTACTAGATTAATAGTTCTTGAGCTTGAAAATAATTTATTAAAATGCAAGATTTTGACAGGTGACAAAGCAGAAGATATTGTTTTCTTAAATCGTATAACATTGTATTGTGAAAACGTATATCCTTTTACCTTTAAAAGAAAACAATTTCCAATAAAATTAGCTTTTGCTATGACAATTAATAAATCTCAAGGACAGACATTTGACAAAGTAGGAATTGATCTTCGTAAAAATGTTTTTAATCACGGACAACTTTATGTTGCTTTTTCACGAGTACGTTCTTGGCAGTCATTGAAAGTTTATCTTGGTAATCAAAGAGAAAATAAACATGTTAAAAATCACGTATATAAAGAAATGTATATTTAATTACATGGTAAAATAATAAAAAAATAAAAAAAAAATTTTTTAAATTTTTTGTTTATGATAAATCTTTATCAGACACTATTTAATATATAAAAAAATAATTCTTTGTATATTAGTACTTTAATATTTTTATACTTAGGTTAAGCAAATCAACATTTAATCAATGAATTAAAATTAAATTTAGAATTATATATAAAATTAATATATAATAATTTATAATCTATATATATAAAGGAAGATGTCCTGACTCACTCACTCACTCATTCACTCATCAACGCCCAGCCCAAACCCCTGAATCGAATTTTCACCAAAAGTATATGAAATAGGGGTAGAATTTTCCGGGGAGTGCCACTATGTGTATAGTTTTTCGTTACCGATTTCCTGGAAACCGGTTTTTTTAATTCTTTTAATTTTTCGAGAAATAATTGACCGAATCTCAAACCCCTGAACCGAATTTTTACCAAAAGTATATGAAATAAGGGTAGAATTTTCCGGGGAGTGCCACTATGTGTATAGTTTTTTGTTATCGATTTTCTGGAAACCGATTTTTCCAATTTTTCTAATTTTTCGGGAAATAAGAGAGAGAGATAGAGAGAGATAGAGAGAGAGAGAGAGAGAGGGAGAGGGAGAGGGAGAGGGAGAGGGAGAGGGAGAGGGAGAGGGAGAGGGAGAGGGAGAGGGAGAGGAGAGGGGAGAGAGAGAGAGGGAGAGAGAGAGAGAGAGAGAGAGAGAAGAGAGAGAGAGAGAGAGAGAGAGAGAGAGAGAGAGAGAGAGAGAGAGAGAGAGAGAGAGAGAGAGAGAGAGAGAGAGAGAGAGAGAGAGAGAGAGAGAGAGAGAGAGAGAGAGAGAGAGAGAGAGAGAGAGAGAGAGAGAGAGAGAGAGAGAGAGAGAGAGAGAGAGAGAGAGAGAGAGAGAGAGAGAGAGAGAGAGAGAGAGACTATTTGCGTGTCTTATTACATATGTCCTCCGGGGCGAAGCCCGGGTAACCAGCTAGTATAATATAATTGTTGAGAATTGAATAAATGCGAGCTGAAAATTCTCGAACTTCGACGAGACAGCAAGCATTATTCGAGAACGCTTGAAAGGCTCCAAATCGCGACGGTTTCCTCCCCCCCTTTTTTTGTGTGTTTTCGAGCAAACGGCACAGGTGTTTCTCGCGTGATCGCAAGCACCGCGACCAATAGACGATTTGGAGCCAACGAGCGTTTCGCACGTCACCGAATTCCTCGACGCGAAGCTCCGGCCGCGATCCCTCGCCTGCTCCGTCCGGGACGGCAGTGAGCCATCATAACTCGCACGCGATACACGATCGACGTCGAGAAAACGGAGGAATGTAGCGAGTGCGAAATCGCGAGTGCGAAGTCCAGTGTAACCCACTTTAATAAAAAGGACTGACTGTTATTTCGTGTACTCATTTTTGTACTTTCTACGGCGCGCAACGCGAAAACGTCGAGCGGTCCACTGACATTTAATGGTCCTTCGAGCCGGATCGACATAAAAGACCGGCATAGACAGTTCGACCGCCTCAAAAGTGCTCGCGTTGTGCTACGCCGAGATTGACGAATCGGCGCGCCCGCTCGACTCGCTCGAAAACGGAGTTCGCCGCCTACGCGTTCTCGACTCCGTGGCTCACTCCGAACATTGAGCGCACCACACCCGCTCTCCTAAAGATAGGTGCCTTGTGATTTTGTGAAGTGCTTCGGAGGCTCCTGCGGGACCTCCAGCAAACGTATCGTGCTCCTTGCGATACGCATCCGCCGCCCGACGGCGCCCTGCTTTGCGACGTGCTATACGTCCCTGCCTCCCGCGAGTACCTGCTACTCGCCGCGGAGTCGACCACCGAGACGTGCCAGACGTCCTTGCCTCCCGCGAGTATCGCCCTGTTACTCGCCGCGGAGTCGCACCGAGACGTGCCAGACGTCCCTGCCTCCCGCGAGTATCGCCCTGCTACTCGCCGCGGAGTCGCACACGAGCGTCTTCGCTCGACAAGAAGATTGACACGCAAGTGTCTGAAAGATTTCTACACGATCCAGACATCTGCTCAACATGTCTTCGGATCTCGAAAATCTACTCATTGCTCAAGGCAATGCGATTGACCAGCTACGACAGTCGCTGATTAACTTCAAAAAGCTTCCCAAGGCTCAGGTCACTCTCCCTAAGACGAAGGGGAGACTGACGAATTTGGAGGGTCTCTGGGAAAAGGTGCAAGCCCTCCATGTCCAGCTGCTGCAGACGGCTACGGCGGAGGAGAAGAAGTCGACCCACTACTTCAAGGACGAGGAATTTCTTGCCGCCGAGGACGCCTACCTCGACGCGACGGACCACCTCCACGAGGTCATCGGTAAATTAAGTAGCGACGCCCCGAGCGCGCCGTATCGAGGTAACGAGTCTTCTTATCGCGACGCGCACTCCGGAGTGTCATTGCATCTGCCTCGTATCTCGCTTCCGAACTTTTCTGGTGCTTTCGCTGAATGGGAGAATTTTCGCGGAATCTTCGAGTCTCTCGTAGCAAACAGTGAATCGTTGACAAGAACGCAAAAGTTACATTATCTGAAAGCGAGCCTTTCCGGCGAGGCCGCGTCGTTGATTAATAACATTCAAATTTCTGACGCGAACTACGAGGCAGCGTGGCTACTTCTTACCGACGAATACGACAACCGCAACGCGATTATTCACGCGCATATCCATTCGTTCGCCGACTTACCGAAAATGAAAAACGAGAACGTGACCGAGTTGAAAAAACTTCGCGATAGTGTGTCCGCATCTCTCGCCGCGTTAACGAATCTCGATCGTCCGGTCGATATGTGGGACGACCTCCTAGTTTATATTATCTCGCAAAAGTTCAGTCCGCGAACGCGCAATGAATGGAATCTTAAACGAGGCAACACGGATGCGTACCCTACGTATAAAGAGATTCATGACTTCCTGACTCTTCGCATTCGCGGTCTCGCGGATTACCCTTCGCAATCCAAATCTGCGTCAAATAGTGCGCGCGGTAATAGAGCTCGTGCTTCGGTGAATACGGTTTCGCCCGTCAAATGCGTCCGTTGTTCCGGAAACCACGGTCTTGCAAAGTGTAATAAATTTCTAAGTCTGTCGGTCGAGCAGCGTCGACTCGCCGCGCGACAGCATAAATGTTGCTTTAATTGTTTGAGAACCGAGCATTTTTCAAACAATTGTCCGAGTAAAGGACGGTGCAATCAATGCCACCAAGCTCACCATTCGCTGCTTCACCGCGAGGGTACGGAAACTGGTACTAAAAGTACGCTTTCCGCGATTAATTCGCCGTCCTCAGCTCCGTCAGCTGTGTCAGTCGCCGCTGCCTCCGAGTCACCGGCCGCGCCCTCAGCGTTCGTTCAAAACGTGCATGCTACTCGAGATTTTGTGAAACAACCGCCTCATGTACTTCTCGCCACTGCGTATGTTAGTTTAAGTACAATCGAGGGCCGCACATTTAAAGTACGTGCACTACTAGATCAAGGCTCGACATACAGTTTCATATCAGAATCTCTTTGTCAGACGATGCGAACCAGGCGTCATCGTGCCGCGTTGAAGATACATTGTTTTGGAGAAAAATTTAATGGAGTCGCGCGGTCACAAGTTAATCTTGCTCTCGCGCCCTGCGACAAACAGGGACCGATATTTCCCTTCTCGGGTTACGTATATCAAAGAATCACTTCTTATACAGCCTCTCAACAGAAGCCGGCCGCAATGTGGCCACATCTACGCGATTTACCTTTAGCAGATCCTGATCCCTCATGTAATCACCCGATTCATGTATTAATCGGCGCGGATTTATACGGGTCTCTGCTACTCGACGATCTACGTCAGGGCCCGGTTGGCACTCCGACGGGCCAGCTTACAATTTTCGGATGGATCCTCTCCGGTCCCGCCGGCCCTGCGCGCCCGGCCGGAGAGTCCGCTTCTGTCCTGAGTTGCGTATCCTGCGAGGATACGAATTCCTTAATTCAAAGTTTTTGGGAGGACGAACGTATCCCCTCTCGAACTCCTCTCACCGAAGAGGACGAACGTTGCGAGAAGCATTTTGCGACGACTCATTCTCGCGATTCACAAGGACGCTACATTGTGCGTTTGCCGTTCAAAAACGGCCCCCCTCGCGTCGGCGACACATTCCGAAAGGCTTCCTTCCTGTACTCCAATATGGAGCGCCGACTCGCGCGGAAACCAGAAATCGCCGCGCAGTATCACGATTTTTTAAGAGAATACGAATCGATGGGGCACATGGAGTCGGTGCGGGCGGACGAGCGCCCCCCTTACCCCCCGATATACATCCCGCATCATTTTGTTTTACGCGAATCGAGTACAACGACCAAGTTACGCGTCGTGTTTAATGCCTCTAGCGAATCGACCGACAAAACCTCGCTCAATGATTTTCTAATGGCGGGACCTAAACTTCAACAAGACATCGCCGCGATAATCCTGCGCTGGCGACTCTTTCGGTACGTGTACATGGCTGACATTGCTAAAATGTTCCGACAAATACTCGTGCATCGGGATGACGCGGACTATCAACGAATTCTTTGGCGCCCCCCCGACAGTCTGTTGATTCGGCTTTACCGCTTACTCACCGTGACCTACGGGCAAAAACCTTCGCCTTTTCTCGTACAGCGCTCCCTTATCCAATTAGCTCGCGACGAAGGTAAAGACTTCCCCGACGCGGTCAATATAATCGAAGAGTCGACCTACGTCGATGATGTTCTTTTCGGAGCAGACGACCTTCTGTCTCTGCTCGAGAAGCGCAAGCAACTCGTGGGCATAATGAATCGCGGATGTTTCCCCCTGCGAAAATGGGCCGCGAATTCAGCCGAACTTTTGACGGATATTCCAGAGGACCAACGGGAATCCTCGGACTATCCGATCAACCACGATGACACGCTCAAGGTCCTCGGCCTGTCTTGGTCTCCGCGCGATGATTCGTTTCGTTTCGTAATTTCGCCATACGCCGTGACAGTTCATACTAAGCGCTTCGTTTTATCGTTTATTGCAAAGCTGTATGACCCCCTCGGCTGGGCGTCACCGATAGTCATCGCGGCCAAGATGTTGATGCAGGAGCTCTGGCTCCGTAAAATTGATTGGGATGCTCCCATCCCCGATGATCTTCTGCATCAGTGGATCAATTACGTTTCAGACTTGCCTAATATTAGCAAAATACGCATTCCTCGATGGACAGGGATGCGTCAAGATAAAATCGATGTTGAATTGCACGGCTTCGCGGACGCCTCCACTCGCGCTTACGCCGCGGTAGTTTTCCTCCGAATCGTGCATTCTCCCTCTAACATTCAAGTCATCCTCCTCGCGGCCAAAACGAAAGTCGCGCCATTGAAAACCGTTAGCGTTCCACGCTTGGAACTTAACGCCGTCGTTCTATTAATTCGATTGATAGAATGGGTAAGAAACACCACGGGCTTGATGCGAGCTCTCTTATTTGGATGGACTGATTCCCAAATCGTATTAGCTTGGCTTCTACAACATCCATCCCGCTGGAATTCCTATGTCGCGAACAGCGTCTCCGAGGTGCAGACGCGCCTTCCGACCGTACGTTGGCAACACGTTCGCTCCCAGGAAAATCCTGCCGACTGCGCGTCGCGCGGCTTTACTGCCGCCGATCTCGTCAATCATGAATTATGGTGGTCGGGGCCCCGGTGGCTTAGCTCGACCACGGCCTCGTGGCCGATCCCCCCGACTCCGACCGAAAAGGACATTTTACAAACGGTATCTTCCGAAGCGCGTAAAGCTACCGTTCATCTCGTCGATTCAGCTCCTGAGTGGGATCTGCCCACCTCCTGCTCGAGCTGGATCCGACTTCTTCGTATTACCGCGTACATTCGGCGTTTCGTTCGGAACTTAAAAAATAAAGTCGCCTCTTCGGTGATCGTCTCCCTTGACCGCAGAGGAGATTCACGAAGCCTCCGTCTTTTGGCTTCGATCGGCACAAGCGACTTGCTTTTCGAATGACTTGAAGGCTTTGAACGCTCACGCCGCTGTATCGCGATCAAGTTCCTTACGCTCTCTCCACCCCTTTATCGGGAAAGATAAATTAATCCGGCTTGGCGGGCGGCTCGAAAACTCCGCGCTGAGTTACAATGAGCGACACCCCGTCATACTTGCTAGACATCATATTGCCGAACTTTTGATCGATCAAGCACACCGACGCTCTCTCCATGGAGGGACTAAACTCACGCTTAGATGTCTCCGTCAAAATTATTGGTTAATTTCCGCGCGAAGCATGATCAAATCTCACATTCATAAATGTGTTACATGCGTTCGACATTCCGCGAAAACTCCGACGCAATTAATGAGTGATCTCCCGAGTCCCCGAGTAAATCCTGCTCCTCCGTTCTCTCACACGGGCATAGATTACGCCGGACCTATGAACATTACCCCCGTTGTCGGTCGCGGCCAAAAGGGGAGCAAACACTACGTCGCGGTGTTCGTTTGTCTCGCCACTAAGGCGATCCACCTTGAAAGTGTGGAGGATTACTCCACCGATGGATTCCTCGCGGCATTTCAACGGTTTGTCAGTCGCCGCGGACTGCCATCGGACATGTACAGCGATAATGGCACGAATTTTGTGGGTGCTGACCGCGAGCTCCAACGCAGCTTCCGCGCGCTTGTGAACAACCCCTCCCTTAAGGAAATTCTCGCTAACGACGGCGTACGGTGGCATTTCGTGCCCCCTGCGGCACCACATTTCGGCGGGCTTTGGGAGGCTGGAGTGAAGAGTTTTAAGCACCATCTCAGGCGAGTGACTGGTGCTCGCACTCTGTCTCGCTCCGAATTCGTTACGCTTTTATGTAAGATAGAGGCTTGCTTGAACTCGCGACCGATCTCTCCACTTAGCGACGATCCGTCCGATTACACCGCTTTGACACCTGGTCATTTCCTTATCGGCCGACCGCTCACGAGCGTACCGGAGGAATCCGTCCTCGAAATCAATGCGAATCGGTTGTCGCGATGGCAACACGTACAATTAATGCTCGAACAGATCTGGCGTTCTTGGTCTTCGGACTATTTACATTCATTGCAACAGCGCGTGAAATGGACCGAATCTCACGATAATCCGAAGGTTGACGAGTTAGTTTTACTTAAGAGTAACCTACTCCCTCCTTCAAAGTGGGAACTCGCAAGGATTCAGCAGGTCCATCCCGGACTTGACGGTCGCGTTCGCGTCGTCACATTACGCACCGCCAATTCCGAGCTAAAACGACCAATAACCCAGATCTGTCGGTTGCCCGCGTCTATCAGTCCGCCGGGAACCGCGGAATCCCGTTAGAATTAAGCTCGTTCGTTTTTCATTAGATTTAAGGACATTGTAAAAATAGGTTAAGTTCTCAAATGTATATATGTATATAACGCTTTGAACCAAGACGTTCCACGCTCCTCTATGCGACCTTGTCAACCCCCGTTCGTTTCGCATTCCGTCGAATGCGAGGCGGGCGGCATGTTGAGAATTGAATAAATGCGAGCTGAAAATTCTCGAACTTCGACGAGACAGCAAGCATTATTCGAGAACGCTTGAAAGGCTCCAAATCGCGACGGTTTCCTCCCCCCCTTTTTTTGTGTGTTTTCGAGCAAACGGCACAGGTGTTTCTCGCGTGATCGCAAGCACCGCGACCAATAGACGATTTGGAGCCAACGAGCGTTTCTCACGTCACCGAATTCCTCGACGCGAAGCTCCGGCCGCGATCCCTCGCCTGCTCCGTCCGGGACGGCAGTGAGCCATCATAACTCGCACGCGATACACGATCGACGTCGAGAAAACGGAGGAATGTAGCGAGTGCGAAATCGCGAGTGCGAAGTCCAGTGTAACCCACTTTAATAAAAAGGACTGACTGTTATTTCGTGTACTCATTTTTGTACTTTCCACGGCGCGCAACGCGAAAACGTCGAGCGGTCCACTGACAATAATATTTAATAAAATAATATCAATATACATATAATATCCAGTAAAAATTTTTATTATTGAATATAGTTTACAATAATTAGGCTTAATAAACGGTAACTTATTTAAATCTTATAACTCAATTATAGTATAAATAAACTTATTATAAGACAATTGTTTGACAATTATACAACAATCAAAAGTGTATTTTTATAAATTCTGTAGATCCTTTATTCTTTAAATAGAGAGATCTTTGGATATCTTCATTAAAATAAGAACACCGAGAAACAACAACAGATTCTTCCTTGTAATTTTTATATGTTGTATGTATGTTCAGTAGCAGTGCAAAGAATACCAGAATTAATAAAATCAAGTTTGGGTTTGTTAAGCCCAAAGAATTGTACAAATCAATCCTTCCTGCCAGAGTCATTCTTACAATTTTTCTTGGAAAGCAACTGCAAAATATATAAATATTTATGTTTATACATTTACATTAATAATAAAATATAAGTTATTATTAATATATATCAAATGGATAATTATATTTGCTGTTTTTTAATTATTAATTATTTATTATTAATTATTTAATATATTAATTACTAGCGTGCCCCGTCTCGGCTTCGCCCGAGATTAGAGTGTGGCCGATCAATATCATTTCCAAAATTTATTAAAACTCTGTTTACGTTCTTTACCCGACAAATTATTTCTACCGTTGTCCGACTCTCACCGCGAGAAACTCTACGTCAAGATCAGTTCAGAAATACGGAAATTCAATAAAATTAGAACATGGTGCACTTGCACATTACTTCCTCATAGTTTTTAAGTGTGCAAATTTTTAAGTGTGGAAGTAGAAATCTGCACACGTTTTTAAGTGGGCAAGTAGAAACTTTCTTACTTTATTTGTTTTGGCTTCCTCATAGAGGAAGCTATGTGAGCGAAGGTTTCTACTTGCACACTTAAAAACTACAAATAAACAATGTACAGATTTCTACTTCCACACTTCACTCAAGTAAGGTAGTACAATTCTTTATTTACTCTCATTTTGATTACTATTACTCTCATTCTTCTTTAAGATTTAGTTGTTTCGATCCAACTTTATATGCGATTAAACGTCTATATGCGAAGTCTATATATAGACCATGTAGTCTGAACTCTCAAAGTCAATATCGATTTATTTTGATTTTTTGTTATAAGAAAACTTTTTTTAAATATGTAAATCTCTATATCTACATATATAAAATAGAATGTATGTATGTATGTATGTATGTATGTTTGTTCTTTATACACTCTTCAACTATTCGACCAAATTTTTACCAAAAGTATATAAAAAATCACGACAATAGATTTCCTCGTCACCCATGAGGTACTATTGTTGACGCGTTTTTTTTTAAGTGGTTTCCCCTATAGGCCTAGTCCACTAAAAAATAATATAATCGAATTTTGCTTTTATTATACACGATGTCTTGTTCAGACACGATGTCTTGTTCAGATACGATGTCTTGTTCAGACACGATCTCTTGTTCAGACACGATGTCTTGTTCAGACACGATGTCTTGTTCAGACACGATGTTTGTGCAAACATTATATTGTTTACACACTCGTCTTTCTGACAAATATGATGCCTTGTTCAAACACGATGTCTTGTTCAGATTCGATGTCTTGTTCAGACACGATGTCTTGTTCA